>NW_027143232.1:0-72422 GCF_026170545.1 Melanerpes formicivorus
GGTGCATTGGAGGTGCTTTTCCCTTTAGGTTTTTACCCCAACAATGTTTTCATTAGTTTCGCTCACTCTCGAAATCAAGCATTTTACAGCAGGTTGGAGCAGCCTGTATCTCAGCACAGGAATAAGGTAGGGAAGAATTCTAAGCTCATTTTGACTGCCTCCAGGAAGTTAGATCAGATGGCAAATTGGATTTGGTGCTAGGTCTTTCCCTTTAGGTTTTACCCCAACAATGTTTTCATTAGTTTCGCTCACTCTCGAAATCAAGCATTTTACAGCAGGTTGGAGCAGCCTGTATCTCAGCACAGGGAATAAGGTAGGGAAGAATTCTAAGGCTCATTTTGACTGCCTCCAGAAGTTAGATCAGATGGCAAATTGGATTTGGTGCTAGGTCTTTCCCTTTAGGTTTTACCCCAACAATGTTTTCATTAGTTTCGCTCACTCTCGAAATCAAGCATTTTACAGCAGGGTTGGAGCAGCCTGTATCTCAGCACAGGAATAAGGTAGGGAAGAATTCTAAGGGATCATTTTGACTGCCTCCAGAAGTTAGATCAGATGGCAAATTGGATTTGGTGCTAGGTCTTTCCCTTTAGGTTTTACCCCAACAATGTTTTCATTAGTTTCGCTCACTCTCGAAATCAAGCATTTTACAGCAGGTTGGAGCAGCCTGTATCTCAGCACAGGAATAAGGTAGGGAAGAATTCTAAGGCTCATTTTGACTGCCTCCAGAAGTTAGATCAGATGGCAAATTGGATTTGGTGCTAGGTTCTTTTCCCTTTAGGTTTTACCCCAACAATGTTTTCATTAGTTTCGCTCACTCTCGAAATCAAGCATTTTACAGCAGGTTGGAGCAGCCTGTATCTCAGCACAGGAATAAGGTAGGGAAGAATTCTAAGGATCATTTTGACTGCCTCCAGAAGTTAGATCAGATGGCAAATTGGATTTGGTGCTAGGTCTTTCCCCTTTAGGTTTTACCCCAACAATGTTTTCATTAGTTTCGCTCACTCTCGAAATCAAGCATTTTACAGCAGGTTGGAGCAGCCTGTATCTCAGCACAGGAATAAGGTAGGGAAGAATTCTAAGGATCATTTTGACTGCCTCCCAGAAGTTAGATCAGATGGCAAATTGGATTTGGTGCTAGGTCTTTCCCTTTAGGTTTTACCCCAACAATGTTTTCATTAGTTTCGCTCACTCTCGAAATCAAGCATTTTTACAGCAGGTTGGAGCAGCCTGTATCTCAGCACAGGAATAAGGTAGGGAAGAATTCTAAGGATCATTTTGACTGCCTCCAGAAGTTAGATCAGATGGCAAATTGGATTTGGTGCTAGGTCTTTCCCTTTAGGTTTTTACCCCAACAATGTTTTCATTAGTTTCGCTCACTCTCGAAATCAAGCATTTTACAGCAGGTTGGAGCAGCCTGTATCTCAGCACAGGAATAAGGTAGGGAAGAATTCTAAGGATCATTTTGACTGCCTCCAGAAGTTAGATCAGATGGCAAATTGGATTTGGTGGTGGCTAGGTCTTTCCCTTTAGGTTTTACCCCAACAATGTTTTCATTAGTTTCGCTCACTCTCGAAATCAAGCATTTTACAGCAGGTTGGAGCAGCCTGTATCTCAGCACAGGAATAAGGTAGGGAAGAATTCTAAGGATCATTTTGACTGCCTCCAGAAGTTAGATCAGATGGCAAATTGGATTTGGTGCTAGGTCTTTCCCTTTAGGTTTTTACCCCAACAATGTTTTCATTAGTTTCGCTCACTCTCGAAATCAAGCATTTTACAGCAGGTTGGAGCAGCCTGTATCTCAGCACAGGAATAAGGTAGGGAAGAATTCTAAGGCTCATTTTGACTGCCTCCAGAAGTTAGATCAGATGGCAAATTGGATTTGGTGCTAGGTCTTTCCCTTTAGGTTTTACCCCAACAATGTTTTCATTAGTTTCGCTCACTCTCGAAATCAAGCATTTTACAGCAGGTTGGAGCAGCCTGTATCTCAGCACAGGAATAAGGTAGGGAAGAATTCTAAGGCTCATTTTGACTGCCTCCAGAAGTTAGATCAGATGGCAAATTGGATTTGGTGCTAGGTCCTTTCCCTTTAGGTTTTACCCCAACAATGTTTTCATTAGTTTCGCTCACTCTCGAAATCAAGCATTTTACAGCAGGGTGGAGCAGCCTGTATCTCAGCACAGGAATAAGGTAGGGAAGAATTCAAATGCTCATTTTGACTGCCTCCAGAAGTTAGATCAGATGGCAAATTGGATTTGGTGCTAGGTCTTTCCCTTTAGGTTTTACCCCAACAATGTTTTCATTAGTTTCGCTCACTCTCGAAATCAAGCATTTTACAGCAGGTTGGAGCAGCCTGTATCTCAGCACAGGAATAAGGTAGGGAAGAATTCTAAGGCTCATTTTGACTGCCTCCAGAAGTTAGATCAGATGGCAAATTGGATTTGGTGCTAGGTCTTTCCCCTTTAGGTTTTACCCAACAATGTTTTCATTAGTTTCGCTCACTCTCGAAATCAAGCATTTTACAGCAGTTGGAGCAGCCTGTATCTCAGCACAGGAATAAGGTAGGGAAGAATTCTAAGGATCATTTTGACTGCCTCCAGAAGTTAGATCAGATGGCAAATTGGATTTGGTGCTAGGTCTTCCCTTTAGGTTTTACCCCAACAATGTTTTCATTAGTTTCGCTCACTCTCGAAATCAAGCATTTTACAGCAGGTTGGAGCAGCCTGTATCTCAGCACAGGAATAAGGTAGGAAGAATTCTAAGGATCATTTTGACTGCCTCCAGAAGTTAGATCAGATGGCAAATTGGATTTGGTGCTAGGTCTTTCCCTTTAGGTTTTACCCCAACAATGTTTTCATTAGTTTCGCTCACTCTCGAAATCAAGCATTTTACAGCAGGTTGGAGCAGCCCTGTATCTCAGCACAGGAATAAGGTAGGGAAGAATTCTAAGGCTCATTTTGACTGCCTCCAGAAGTTAGATCAGATGGCAAATTGGATTTGGTGCTAGGTCTTTCCCTTTAGGTTTTACCCCCAACAATGTTTTCATTAGTTTCGCTCACTCTCGAAATCAAGCATTTTACAGCAGGTTGGAGCAGCCTGTATCTCAGCACAGGAATAAGGTAGGGGAAGAATTCTAAGGCTCATTTTGACTGCCTCCAGAAGTTAGATCAGATGGCAAATTGGATTTGGTGCTAGGTCTTTCCCTTTAGGTTTTACCCCAACAATGTTTTCATTAGTTTCGCTCCCTCTCGAAATCAAGCATTTTACAGCAGGTTGGAGCAGCCTGTATCTCAGCACAGGAATAAGGTAGGGAAGAATTCTAAGGATCATTTTGACTGCCTCCAGAAGTTAGATCAGATGGCAAATTGGATTTGGTGCTAGGTCTTTCCCTTTAGGTTTTACCCCAACAATGTTTTCATTAGTTTCGCTCACTCTCGAAATCAAGCATTTTTACAGCAGGTTGGAGCAGCCTGTATCTCAGCACAGGAATAAGGTAGGGAAGAATTCTAAGGCTCATTTTGAGCTGCCTCCAGAAGTTAGATCAGATGGCAAATTGGATTTGGTGCTAGGTCTTTCCCTTTAGGTTTTACCCCAACAATGTTTTCATTAGTTTCGCTCACTCTCGAAATCAAGCATTTTTACAGCAGGTTGGAGCAGCCTGTATCTCAGCACAGGAATAAGGTAGGGAAGAATTCTAAGGATCATTTTGACTGCCTCCAGAAGTTAGATCAGATGGCAAATTGGATTTGGTGCTAGGTCTTTCCCTTTAGGTTTTACCCCAACAATGTTTTCATTAGTTTCGCTCACTCTCGAAATCAAGCATTTTACAGCAGGTTGGAGCAGCCTGTATCTCAGCACAGGAATAAGGTAGGGAAGAATTCTAAGGCTCATTTTGACTGCCTCCAGAAGTTAGATCAGATGGCAAATTGGATTTGGTGCTAGGTCTTTCCCTTTAGGTTTTACCCCCAACAATGTTTTCATTAGTTTCGCTCACTCTCGAAATCAAGCATTTTACAGCAGGTTGGAGCAGCCTGTATCTCAGCACAGGAATAAGGTAGGGAAGAATTCTAAGGATCATTTTGACTGCCTCCAGAAGTTAGATCAGATGGCAAATTGGATTTGGTGCTAGGTCCTTTCCCTTTAGGTTTTACCCCAACAATGTTTTCATTAGTTTCGCTCCACTCTCGAAATCAAGCATTTTACAGCAGGTTGGAGCAGCCTGTATCTCAGCACAGGAATAAGGTAGGGAAGAATTCTAAGGATCATTTTGACTGCCTCCAGAAGTTAGATCAGATGGCAAATTGGATTTGGTGCTAGGTCTTTCCCTTTAGGTTTTACCCCAACAATGTTTTCATTAGTTTCGCTCACTCTCGAAATCAAGCATTTTACAGCAGGTTGGAGCAGCCTGTATCTCAGCACAGGAATAAGGTAGGGAAGAATTCTAAGGCTCATTTTGACTGCCTCCAGAAGTTAGATCAGATGGCAAATTGGATTTGGTGCTAGGTCTTTCCCTTTAGGTTTTACCCCAACAATGTTTTCATTAGTTTCGCTCAACTCTCGAAATCAAGCATTTTACAGCAGGTTGGAGCAGCCTGTATCTCAGCACAGGAATAAGGTAGGGAAGAATTCTAAGGCTCATTTTGACTGCCTCCAGAAGTTAGATCAGATGGCAAATTGGATTTGGTGCTAGGTCTTTCCCTTTAGGTTTTACCCCAACAATGTTTTCATTAGTTTCGCTCACTCTCGAAATCAAGCATTTTTACAGCAGGTTGGAGCAGCCTGTATCTCAGCACAGGAATAAGGTAGGGAAGAATTCAAAGGCTCATTTTGACTGCCTCCAGAAGTTAGATCAGATGGCAAATTGGATTTGGTGCTAGGGTCTTTCCCTTTAGGTTTTACCCCAACAATGTTTTCATTAGTTTCGCTCACTCTCGAAATCAAGCATTTTACAGCAGGTTGGAGCAGCCTGTATCTCAGCACAGGAATAAGGTAGGGAAGAATTCTAAGGATCATTTTGACTGCCTCCAGAAGTTAGATCAGATGGCAAATTGGATTTGGTGCTAGGTCTTTCCCTTTAGGTTTTACCCCAACAATGTTTTCATTAGTTTCGCTCACTCTCGAAATCAAGCATTTTACAGCAGGTTGGAGCAGCCTGTATCTCAGCACAGGAATAAGGTAGGGAAGAATTCTAAGGATCATTTTGACTGCCTCCAGAAGTTAGATCAGATGGCAAATTGGATTTGGTGCTAGGTCTTTCCCTTTAGGTTTTACCCCCAACAATGTTTTCATTAGTTTTCGCTCACTCTCGAAATCAAGCATTTTACAGCAGGTTGGAGCAGCCTGTATCTCAGCACAGGAGATAAGGTAGGGAAGAATTCTAAGGATCATTTTGACTGCCTCCAGAAGTTAGATCAGATGGCAAATTGGATTTGGTGCTAGGTCTTTCCCTTTAGGTTTTACCCCAACAATGTTTTCATTAGTTTCGCTCACTCTCGAAATCAAGCATTTTACAGCAGGTTGGAGCAGCCTGTATCTCAGCACAGGAATAAGGTAGGGAAGAATTCTAAGGCTCATTTTGACTGCCTCCAGAAGTTAGATCAGATGGCAAATTGGATTTGGTGCTAGGTCTTTCCCTTTAGGTTTTACCCCAACAATGTTTTCATTAGTTTCGCTCACTCTCGAAATCAAGCATTTTACAGCAGGTTGGAGCAGCCTGTATCTCAGCACAGGAATAAGGTAGGGAAGAATTCTAAGGCTCATTTTGACTGCCTCCAGAAGTTAGATCAGATGGCAAATTGGATTTGGTGCTAGGTCTTTCCCTTTAGGTTTTACCCCAACAATGTTTTCATTAGTTTCGCTCACTCTCGAAATCAAGCATTTTACAGCAGGTTGGAGCAGCCTGTATCTCAGCACAGGAATAAGGTAGGGAAGAATTCTAAGGCTCATTTTGACTGCCTCCAGAAGTTAGATCAGATGGCAAATTGGATTTGGTGCTAGGTCTTTCCCTTTAGGTTTTACCCCAACAATGTTTTTCATTAGTTTCGCTCACTCTCGAAATCAAGCATTTTACAGCAGGTTGGAGCAGCCTGTATCTCAGCACAGGAATAAGGTAGGGAAGAATTCTAAGGATCATTTTGACTGCCTCCAGAAGTTAGATCAGATGGCAAATTGGATTTGGTGCTAGGTCTTTCCCTTTAGGTTTTACCCCAACAATGTTTTCATTAGTTTCGCTCACTCTCGAAATCAAGCATTTTACAGCAGGTTGGAGCAGCCTGTAATCTCAGCACAGGAATAAGGTAGGGAAGAATTCTAAGGCTCATTTTGACTGCCTCCAGAAGTTAGATCAGATGGCAAATTGGATTTGGTGCTAGGTCTTTCCCTTTAGGTTTTACCCCAACAATGTTTTTCATTAGTTTCGCTCACTCTCGAAATCAAGCATTTTACAGCAGGTTGGAGCAGCCTGTATCTCAGCACAGGAATAAGGTAGGGAAGAATTCTAAGGCTCATTTTGACTGCCTCCAGAAGTTAGATCAGATGGCAAATTGGATTTGGTGCTAGGTCTTTCCCTTTAGGTTTTACCCCAACAATGTTTTCATTAGTTTCGCTCACTCTCGAAATCAAGCATTTTACAGCAGGTTGGAGCAGCCTGTATCTCAGCACAGGAATAAGGTAGGGAAGAATTCTAAGGCTCATTTTGACTGCCTCCAGAAGTTAGATCAGATGGCAAATTGGATTTGGTGCTAGGTCTTTCCCTTTAGGTTTTACCCCAACAATGTTTTCATTAGTTTCGCTCACTCTCGAAATCAAGCATTTTACAGCAGGTTGGAGCAGCCTGTATCTCAGCACAGGAATAAGGTAGGGAAGAATTCTAAGGCTCATTTTGACTGCCTCCAGAAGTTAGATCAGATGGCAAATTGGATTGGTGCTAGGTCTTTCCCTTTAGGTTTTACCCCAACAATGTTTTCATTAGTTTCGCTCACTCTCGAAATCAAGCATTTTACAGCAGGTTGGAGCAGCCTGTATCTCAGCACAGGAATAAGGTAGGGAAGAATTCTAAGGCTCATTTTGACTGCCTCCAGAAGTTAGATCAGATGGCAAATTGGATTTGGTGCTAGGTCTTTCCCTTTAGGTTTTACCCCAACAATGTTTTCATTAGTTTCGCTCACTCTCGAAATCAAGCATTTTACAGCAGGTTGGAGCAGCCTGTATCTCAGCACAGGAATAAGGTAGGGAAGAATTCTAAGGATCATTTTGACTGCCTCCAGAAGTTAGATCAGATGGCAAATTGGATTTGGTGCTAGGTCTTTCCCTTTAGGTTTTACCCCAACAATGTTTTCATTAGTTTCGCTCACTCTCGAAATCAAGCATTTTACAGCAGGTTGGAGCAGCCTGTATCTCAGCACAGGAATAAGGTAGGGAAGAATTCTAAGGCTCATTTTGACTGCCTCCAGAAGTTAGATCAGATGGCAAATTGGATTTGGTGCTAGGTCTTTCCCTTTAGGTTTTACCCCAACAATGTTTTCATTAGTTTCGCTCACTCTCGAAATCAAGCATTTTACAGCAGGTTGGAGCAGCCTGTATCTCAGCACAGGAATAAGGTAGGGAAGAATTCTAAGGATCATTTTGACTGCCTCCAGAAGTTAGATCAGATGGCAAATTGGATTTGGTGCTAGGTCTTTCCCTTTAGGTTTTACCCCAACAATGTTTTCATTAGTTTCGCTCACTCTCGAAATCAAGCATTTTACAGCAGGTTGGAGCAGCCTGTATCTCAGCACAGGAATAAGGTAGGGAAGAATTCTAAGGCTCATTTTGACTGCCTCCAGAAGTTAGATCAGATGGCAAATTGGATTTGGTGCTAGGTCTTTCCCTTTAGGTTTTACCCCAACAATGTTTTCATTAGTTTCGCTCACTCTCGAAATCAAGCATTTTACAGCAGGTTGGAGCAGCCTGTATCTCAGCACAGGAATAAGGTAGGGAAGAATTCTAAGGCTCATTTTGACTGCCTCCAGAAGTTAGATCAGATGGCAAATTGGATTTGGTGCTAGGTCTTTCCTTTAGGTTTTACCCCAACAATGTTTTCATTAGTTTCGCTCCCTCTCGAAATCAAGCATTTTACAGCAGGTTGGAGCAGCCTGTATCTCAGCACAGGAATAAGGTAGGGAAGAATTCTAAGGCTCATTTTGACTGCCCTCCAGAAGTTAGATCAGATGGCAAATTGGATTTGGTGCTAGGTCTTTCCCTTTAGGTTTTACCCCAACAATGTTTTCATTAGTTTCGCTCACTCTCGAAATCAAGCATTTTACAGCAGGTTGGAGCAGCCTGTATCTCAGCACAGGAATAAGGTAGGGAAGAATTCAAATGCTCATTTTGACTGCCTCCAGAAGTTAGATCAGATGGCAAATTGGATTTGGTGCTAGGTCTTTCCCTTTAGGTTTTACCCCAACAATGTTTTCATTAGTTTCGCTCACTCTCGAAATCAAGCATTTTACAGCAGGTTGGAGCAGCCTGTATCTCAGCACAGGAATAAGGTAGGGAAGAATTCTAAGGATCATTTTGACTGCCTCCAGAAGTTAGATCAGATGGCAAATTGGATTTGGTGCTAGGTCTTTCCCTTTAGGTTTTACCCCAACAATGTTTTCATTAGTTTCGCTCACTCTCGAAATCAAGCATTTTACAGCAGGTTGGAGCAGCCTGTATCTCAGCACAGGAATAAGGTAGGGAAGAATTCTAAGGATCATTTTGACTGCCTCCCAGAAGTTAGATCAGATGGCAAATTGGATTTGGTGCTAGGTCTTTCCCTTTAGGTTTTACCCCAACAATGTTTTCATTAGTTTCGCTCACTCTCGAAATCAAGCATTTTACAGCAGGTTGGAGCAGCCTGTATCTCAGCACAGGAATAAGGTAGGGAAGAAATTCTAAGGATCATTTTGACTGCCTCCAGAAGTTAGATCAGATGGCAAATTGGATTTGGTGCTAGGTCTTTCCCTTTAGGTTTTACCCCAACAATGTTTTCATTAGTTTCGCTCACTCTCGAAATCAAGCATTTTACAGCAGGTTGGAGCAGCCTGTATCTCAGCACAGGAATAAGGTTAGGGAAGAATTCTAAGGATCATTTTGACTGCCTCCAGAAGTTAGATCAGATGGCAAATTGGATTTGGTGCTAGGTCTTTCCCTTTAGGTTTTACCCCAACAATGTTTTCATTAGTTTCGCTCACTCTCGAAATCAAGCATTTTACAGCAGGTTGGAGCAGGCCCTGTATCTCAGCACAGGAATAAGGTAGGGAAGAATTCTAAAGGATCATTTTGACTGCCTCCAGAAGTTAGATCAGAGGGCAAAATTGGATTTGGTGCTAGGTCTTTCCCTTTAGGTTTTACCCCACCAATGTTTTCATTAGTTTCGCTCACTCTCGAAATCAAGCATTTTACAGCAGGTTGGAGCAGCCTGTATCTCAGCACAGGAATAAGGTAGGGAAGAATTCTAAGGCTCATTTTGACTGCCTCCAGAAGTTAGATCAGATGGCAAATTGGATTTGGTGCTAGGTCTTTCCCTTTAGGTTTTACCCCAACAATGTTTTCATTAGTTTCGCTCACTCTCGAAATCAAGCATTTTACAGCAGGTTGGAGCAGCCTGTATCTCAGCACAGGAATAAGGTAGGGAAGAATTCTAAGGCTCATTTTGACTGCCTCCAGAAGTTAGATCGATGGCAAATTGGATTTGGTGCTAGGTCTTTCCCTTTAGGTTTTACCCCAACAATGTTTTCATTAGTTTCGCTCACTCTCGAAATCAAGCATTTTACAGCAGGTTGGAGGCAGCCTGTATCTCAGCACAGGAATAAGGTAGGGAAGAATTCTAAGGATCATTTTGACTGCCTCCAGAAGTTAGATCAGATGGCAAATTGGATTTGGTGCTAGGTCTTTCCCTTTAGGTTTTACCCCAACAATGTTTTCATTAGTTTCGCTCACTCTCGAAATCAAGCATTTTACAGCAAGGTTGGAGCAGCCTGTATCTCAGCACAGGAATAAGGTAGGGAAGAATTCTAAGGCTCATTTTGACTGCCTCCAGAAGTTAGATCAGATGGCAAATTGGATTTGGTGCTAGGTCTTTCCTTTAGGTTTTACCCCAACAAATGTTTTCATTAGTTTCGCTCACTCTCGAAATCAAGCATTTTACAGCAGGTTGGAGCAGCCTGTATCTCAGCACAGGAATAAGGTAGGGAAGAATTCTAAGGATCATTTTGACTGCCTCCAGAAGTTAGATCAGATGGCAAATTGGATTTGGTGCTAGGTCTTTCCCTTTAGGTTTTACCCCAACAATGTTTTCATTAGTTTCGCTCACTCTCGAAATCAAGCATTTTACAGCAGGTTGGAGCAGCCTGTATCTCAGCACAGGAATAAGGTAGGGAAGAATTCTAAGGCTCATTTTGACTGCCTCCAGAAGTTAGATCAGATGGCAAATTGGATTTGGTGCTAGGTCCTTTCCCTTTAGGTTTTACCCCAACAATGTTTTCATTAGTTTCGCTCACTCTCGAAATCAAGCATTTTACAGCAGGTTGGAGCAGCCTGTATCTCAGCACAGGAATAAGGTAGGGAAGAATTCTAAGGATCATTTTGACTGCCTCCAGAAGTTAGATCAGATGGCAAATTGGATTTGGTGCTAGGTCTTTCCCTTTAGGTTTTACCCCAACAATGTTTTCATTAGTTTCGCTCCCTCTCGAAATCAAGCATTTTACAGCAGGTTGGAGCAGCCTGTATCTCAGCACAGGAATAAGGTAGGGAAGAATTCTAAGGCTCATTTTGACTGCCTCCAGAAGTTAGATCAGATGGCAAATTGGATTTGGTGCTAGGTCTTTCCCTTAGGTTTTACCCCAACAATGTTTTCATTAGTTTCGCTCACTCTCGAAATCAAGCATTTTACAGCAGGTTGGAGCAGCCTGTATCTCAGCACAGGAATAAGGTAGGGAAGAATTCTAAGGCTCATTTTGACTGCCTCCAGAAGTTAGATCAGATGGCAAATTGGATTTGGTGCTAGGTCTTTCCCTTTAGGTTTTACCCCAACAATGTTTTCATTAGTTTCGCTCACTCTCGAAATCAAGCATTTTACAGCAGGTTGGAGCAGCCTGTATCTCAGCAACAGGAATAAGGTAGGGAAGAATTCTAAGGATCATTTTGACTGCCTCCAGAAGTTAGATCAGATGGCAAATTGGATTTGGTGCTAGGTCTTTCCCTTTAGGTTTTACCCCAACAATGTTTTCATTAGTTTCGCTCACTCTCGAAATCAAGCATTTTACAGCAGGTTGGAGCAGCCTGTATCTCAGCACAGGAATAAGGTAGGGAAGAATTCTAAGGATCATTTTGACTGCCTCCAGAAGTTAGATCAGATGGCAAATTGGATTTGGTGCTAGGTCTTTCCCTTTAGGTTTTACCCCAACAATGTTTTCATTAGTTTCGCTCACTCTCGAAATCAAGCATTTTACAGCAGGTTGGAGCAGCCTGTATCTCAGCACAGGAATAAGGTAGGGAAGAATTCTAAGGCTCATTTTGACTGCCTCCAGAAGTTAGATCAGATGGCAAATTGGATTTGGTGCTAGGTCTTTCCCTTTAGGTTTTACCCCAACAATGTTTTCATTAGTTTCGCTCACTCTCGAAATCAAGCATTTTACAGCAGGTTGGAGCAGCCTGTATCTCAGCACAGGAATAAGGTAGGGAAGAATTCTAAGGATCATTTTGACTGCCTCCAGAAGTTAGATCAGATGGCAAATTGGATTTGGTGCTAGGTCTTTCCCTTTAGGTTTTACCCCAACAATGTTTTCATTAGTTTCGCTCACTCTCGAAATCAAGCATTTTACAGCAGGTTGGAGCAGCCTGTATCTCAGCACAGGAATAAGGTAGGGAAGGAATTCTAAGGATCATTTTGACTGCCTCCAGAAGTTAGATCAGATGGCAAATTGGATTTGGTGCTAGGTCTTTCCCTTTAGGTTTTACCCCAACAATGTTTTCATTAGTTTCGCTCACTCTCGAAATCAAGCATTTTACAGCAGGTTGGAGCAGCCTGTTATCTCAGCACAGGAATAAGGTAGGGAAGAATTCTAAGGCTCATTTTGACTGCCTCCAGAAGTTAGATCAGATGGCAAATTGGATTTGGTGCTAGGTCTTTCCCTTTAGGTTTTACCCCAACAATGTTTTCATTAGTTTCGCTCACTCTCGAAATCAAGCATTTTACAGCAGGTTGGAGCAGCCTGTATCTCAGCACAGGAATAAGGTAGGGAAGAATTCTAAGGATCATTTTGACTGCCTCCAGAAGTTAGATCAGATGGCAAATTGGATTTGGTGCTAGGTCTTTCCCTTTAGGTTTTAACCCCACCAATGTTTTCATTAGTTTCGCTCACTCTCGAAATCAAGCATTTTACAGCAGGTTGGAGCAGCCTGTATCTCAGCACAGGAATAAGGTAGGGAAGAATTCTAAGGCTCATTTTGACTGCCTCCAGAAGTTAGATCAGATGGCAAATTGGATTTGGTGCTAGGTCTTTCCCTTTAGGTTTTACCCCAACAATGTTTTCATTAGTTTCGCTCACTCTCGAAATCAAGCATTTTACAGCAGGTTGGAGCAGCCTGTATCTCAGCACAGGAATAAGGTAGGGAAGAATTCTAAGGCTCATTTTGACTGCCTCCAGAAGTTAGATCAGATGGCAAATTGGATTTGGTGCTAGGTCTTTCCCTTTAGGTTTTACCCCAACAATGTTTTCATTAGTTTCGCTCACTCTCGAAATCAAGCATTTTACAGCAGGTTGGAGCAGCCTGTATCTCAGCACAGGAATAAGGTAGGGAAGAATTCTAAGGCTCATTTTGACTGCCTCCAGAAGTTAGATCAGATGGCAAATTGGATTTGGTGCTAGGTCTTTCCCTTTAGGTTTTACCCCCAACAATGTTTTCATTAGTTTCGCTCACTCTCGAAAATCAAGCATTTTACAGCAGGTTGGAGCAGCCTGTATCTCAGCACAGGAATAAGGTAGGGAAGAATTCTAAGGCTCATTTTGACTGCCTCCAGAAGTTAGATCAGATGGCAAAATTGGATTTGGTGCTAGGTCTTTCCCTTTAGGTTTTAACCCCAACAATGTTTTCATTAGTTTCGCTCACTCTCGAAATCAAGCATTTTACAGCAGGTTGGAGCAGCCTGTATCTCAGCACAGGAATAAGGTAGGGAAGAATTCTAAGGATCATTTTGACTGCCTCCAGAAGTTAGATCAGATGGCAAATTGGATTTGGTGCTAGGTCTTTCCCTTTAGGTTTTACCCCAACAATGTTTTCATTAGTTTCGCTCACTTCTCGAAATCAAGCATTTTACAGCAGGTTGGAGCAGCCTGTATCTCAGCACAGGAATAAGGTAGGGAAGAATTCTAAGGATCATTTTGACTGCCTCCAGAAGTTAGATCAGATGGCAAATTGGATTTGGTGCTAGGTCTTTCCCTTTAGGTTTTACCCCAACAATGTTTTCATTAGTTTCGCTCACTCTCGAAATCAAGCATTTTACAGCAGGTTGGAGCAGCCTGTATCTCAGCACAGGAATAAGGTAGGGAAGAATTCTAAGGATCATTTTGACTGCCTCCAGAAGTTAGATCAGATGGCAAATTGGATTTGGTGCTAGGTCTTTCCCTTTAGGTTTTACCCCAACAATGTTTTCATTAGTTTCGCTCACTCTCGAAATCAAGCATTTTACAGCAGGTTGGAGCAGCCTGTATCTCAGCACAGGAATAAGGTAGGGAAGAAATTCTAAGGCTCATTTTGACTGCCTCCAGAAGTTAGATCAGATGGCAAATTGGATTTGGTGCTAGGTCTTTCCCTTTAGGTTTTACCCCAACAATGTTTTCATTAGTTTCGCTCACTCTCGAAATCAAGCATTTTACAGCAGGTTGGAGCAGCCTGTATCTCAGCACAGGAATAAGGTAGGGAAGAATTCAAATGCTCATTTTGACTGCCTCCAGAAGTTAGATCAGATGGCAAATTGGATTTGGTGCTAGGTCTTTCCCTTTAGGTTTTACCCCAACAATGTTTTCATTAGTTTCGCTCACTCTCGAAATCAAGCATTTTACAGCAGGTTGGAGCAGCCTGTATCTCAGCACAGGAATAAGGTAGGGAAGAATTCTAAGGATCATTTTGACTGCCTCCAGAAGTTAGATCAGATGGCAAATTGGATTTGGTGCTAGGTCTTTCCCTTTAGGTTTTACCCCACCAATGTTTTCATTAGTTTCGCTCACTCTCGAAATCAAGCATTTTACAGCAGGTTGGAGCAGCCTGTATCTCAGCACAGGAATAAGGTAGGGAAGAATTCTAAGGCTCATTTTGACTGCCTCCAGAAGTTAGATCAGATGGCAAATTGGATTTGGTGCTAGGTCTTTCCTTTTAGGTTTTACCCCAACAATGTTTTCATTAGTTTCGCTCACTCTCGAAATCAAGCATTTTACAGCAGGTTGGAGCAGCCTGTATCTCAGCACAGGAATAAGGTAGGGAAGAATTCTAAGGATCATTTTGACTGCCTCCAGAAGTTAGATCAGATGGCAAATTGGATTTGGTGCTAGGTCTTTCCCTTTAGGTTTTACCCCAACAATGTTTTCATTAGTTTCGCTCACTCTCGAAATCAAGCATTTTACAGCAGGTTGGAGCAGCCTGTATCTCAGCACAGGAATAAGGTAGGGAAGAATTCTAAGGCTCATTTTGACTGCCTCCAGAAGTTAGATCAGATGGCAAATTGGATTTGGTGCTAGGTCTTTCCCTTTAGGTTTTACCCCAACAATGTTTTCATTAGTTTCGCTCACTCTCGAAATCAAGCATTTTACAGCAGGTTGGAGCAGCCTGTATCTCAGCACAGGAATAAGGTAGGGAAGAATTCAAATGCTCATTTTGACTGCCTCCAGAAGTTAGATCAGATGGCAAATTGGATTTGGTGCTAGGTCTTTCCCTTTAGGTTTTACCCCAACAATGTTTTCATTAGTTTCGCTCACTCTCGAAATCAAGCATTTTACAGCAGGTTGGAGCAGCCTGTATCTCAGCACAGGAATAAGGTAGGGAAGAATTCTAAGGATCATTTTGACTGCCTCCAGAAGTTAGATCAGATGGCAAATTGGATTTGGTGCTAGGTCTTTCCCTTTAGGTTTTACCCCACCAATGTTTTCATTAGTTTCGCTCACTCTCGAAATCAAGCATTTTACAGCAGGTTGGAGCAGCCTGTATCTCAGCACAGGAATAAGGTAGGGAAGAATTCTAAGGCTCATTTTGACTGCCTCCAGAAGTTAGATCAGATGGCAAATTGGATTTGGTGCTAGGTCTTTCCCTTTAGGTTTTACCCCAACAATGTTTTCATTAGTTTCGCTCACTCTCGAAATCAAGCATTTTACAGCAGGTTGGAGCAGCCTGTATCTCAGCACAGGAATAAGGTAGGGAAGAATTCTAAGGCTCATTTTGACTGCCTCCAGAAGTTAGATCAGATGGCAAATTGGATTTGGTGCTAGGTCTTTCCCTTTAGGTTTTACCCCAACAATGTTTTCATTAGTTTCGCTCACTCTCGAAATCAAGCATTTTACAGCAGGTTGGAGCAGCCTGTATCTCAGCACAGGAATAAGGTAGGGAAGAATTCTAAGGATCATTTTGACTGCCTCCAGAAGTTAGATCAGATGGCAAATTGGATTTGGTGCTAGGTCTTTCCCTTTAGGTTTTACCCCAACAATGTTTTCATTAGTTTCGCTCACTCTCGAAATCAAGCATTTTACAGCAGGTTGGAGCAGCCTGTATCTCAGCACAGGAATAAGGTAGGGAAGAATTCTAAGGCTCATTTTGACTGCCTCCAGAAGTTAGATCAGATGGCAAATTGGATTTGGTGCTAGGTCTTTCCCTTTAGGTTTTACCCCAACAATGTTTTCATTAGTTTCGCTCACTCTCGAAATCAAGCATTTTACAGCAGGTTGGAGCAGCCTGTATCTCAGCACAGGAATAAGGTAGGGAAGAATTCTAAGGATCATTTTGACTGCCTCCAGAAGTTAGATCAGATGGCAAATTGGATTTGGTGCTAGGTCTTTCCCTTTAGGTTTTACCCCAACAATGTTTTCATTAGTTTCGCTCACTCTCGAAATCAAGCATTTTACAGCAGGTTGGAGCAGCCTGTATCTCAGCACAGGAATAAGGTAGGGAAGAATTCAAATGCTCATTTTGACTGCCTCCAGAAGTTAGATCAGATGGCAAATTGGATTTGGTGCTAGGTCTTTCCCTTTAGGTTTTACCCCAACAATGTTTTCATTAGTTTCGCTCACTCTCGAAATCAAGCATTTTACAGCAGGTTGGAGCAGCCTGTATCTCAGCACAGGAATAAGGTAGGGAAGAATTCTAAGGCTCATTTTGACTGCCTCCAGAAGTTAGATCAGATGGCAAATTGGATTTGGTGCTAGGTCTTTCCCTTTAGGTTTTACCCCAACAATGTTTTCATTAGTTTCGCTCACTCTCGAAATCAAGCATTTTACAGCAGGTTGGAGCAGCCTGTATCTCAGCACAGGAATAAGGTAGGGAAGAATTCTAAGGCTCATTTTGACTGCCTCCAGAAGTTAGATCAGATGGCAAATTGGATTTGGTGCTAGGTCTTTCCTTTTAGGTTTTACCCCAACAATGTTTTCATTAGTTTCGCTCACTCTCGAAATCAAGCATTTTACAGCAGGTTGGAGCAGCCTGTATCTCAGCACAGGAATAAGGTAGGGAAGAATTCTAAGGCTCATTTTGACTGCCTCCAGAAGTTAGATCAGATGGCAAATTGGATTTGGTGCTAGGTCTTTCCCTTTAGGTTTTACCCCAACAATGTTTTCATTAGTTTCGCTCACTCTCGAAATCAAGCATTTTACAGCAGGTTGGAGCAGCCTGTATCTCAGCACAGGAATAAGGTAGGGAAGAATTCTAAGGATCATTTTGACTGCCTCCAGAAGTTAGATCAGATGGCAAATTGGATTTGGTGCTAGGTCTTTCCCTTTAGGTTTTACCCCAACAATGTTTTCATTAGTTTCGCTCACTCTCGAAATCAAGCATTTTACAGCAGGTTGGAGCAGCCTGTATCTCAGCACAGGAATAAGGTAGGGAAGAATTCTAAGGCTCATTTTGACTGCCTCCAGAAGTTAGATCAGATGGCAAATTGGATTTGGTGCTAGGTCTTTCCCTTTAGGTTTTACCCCAACAATGTTTTCATTAGTTTCGCTCACTCTCGAAATCAAGCATTTTACAGCAGGTTGGAGCAGCCTGTATCTCAGCACAGGAATAAGGTAGGGAAGAATTCAAATGCTCATTTTGACTGCCTCCAGAAGTTAGATCAGATGGCAAATTGGATTTGGTGCTAGGTCTTTCCCTTTAGGTTTTACCCCAACAATGTTTTCATTAGTTTCGCTCACTCTCGAAATCAAGCATTTTACAGCAGGTTGGAGCAGCCTGTATCTCAGCACAGGAATAAGGTAGGGAAGAATTCTAAGGCTCATTTTGACTGCCTCCAGAAGTTAGATCAGATGGCAAATTGGATTTGGTGCTAGGTCTTTCCCTTTAGGTTTTACCCCAACAATGTTTTCATTAGTTTCGCTCACTCTCGAAATCAAGCATTTTACAGCAGGTTGGAGCAGCCTGTATCTCAGCACAGGAATAAGGTAGGGAAGAATTCTAAGGATCATTTTGACTGCCTCCAGAAGTTAGATCAGATGGCAAATTGGATTTGGTGCTAGGTCTTTCCCTTTAGGTTTTACCCCAACAATGTTTTCATTAGTTTCGCTCACTCTCGAAATCAAGCATTTTACAGCAGGTTGGAGCAGCCTGTATCTCAGCACAGGAATAAGGTAGGGAAGAATTCTAAGGATCATTTTGACTGCCTCCAGAAGTTAGATCAGATGGCAAATTGGATTTGGTGCTAGGTCTTTCCCTTTAGGTTTTACCCCAACAATGTTTTCATTAGTTTCGCTCACTCTCGAAATCAAGCATTTTACAGCAGGTTGGAGCAGCCTGTATCTCAGCACAGGAATAAGGTAGGGAAGAATTCTAAGGATCATTTTGACTGCCTCCAGAAGTTAGATCAGATGGCAAATTGGATTTGGTGCTAGGTCTTTCCCTTTAGGTTTTACCCCAACAATGTTTTCATTAGTTTCGCTCACTCTCGAAATCAAGCATTTTACAGCAGGTTGGAGCAGCCTGTATCTCAGCACAGGAATAAGGTAGGGAAGAATTCTAAGGCTCATTTTGACTGCCTCCAGAAGTTAGATCAGATGGCAAATTGGATTTGGTGCTAGGTCTTTCCCTTTAGGTTTTACCCCAACAATGTTTTCATTAGTTTCGCTCACTCTCGAAATCAAGCATTTTACAGCAGGTTGGAGCAGCCTGTATCTCAGCGCAGGAATAAGGTAGGGAAGAATTCTAAGGATCATTTTGACTGCCTCCAGAAGTTAGATCAGATGGCAAATTGGATTTGGTGCTAGGTCTTTCCCTTTAGGTTTTACCCCAACAATGTTTTCATTAGTTTCGCTCACTCTCGAAATCAAGCATTTTACAGCAGGTTGGAGCAGCCTGTATCTCAGCACAGGAATAAGGTAGGGAAGAATTCTAAGGCTCATTTTGACTGCCTCCAGAAGTTAGATCAGATGGCAAATTGGATTTGGTGCTAGGTCTTTCCCTTTAGGTTTTACCCCAACAATGTTTTCATTAGTTTCGCTCACTCTCGAAATCAAGCATTTTACAGCAGGTTGGAGCAGCCTGTATCTCAGCACAGGAATAAGGTAGGGAAGAATTCTAAGGCTCATTTTGACTGCCTCCAGAAGTTAGATCAGATGGCAAATTGGATTTGGTGCTAGGTCTTTCCCTTTAGGTTTTACCCCAACAATGTTTTCATTAGTTTCGCTCACTCTCGAAATCAAGCATTTTACAGCAGGTTGGAGCAGCCTGTATCTCAGCACAGGAATAAGGTAGGGAAGAATTCTAAGGCTCATTTTGACTGCCTCCAGAAGTTAGATCAGATGGCAAATTGGATTTGGTGCTAGGTCTTTCCCTTTAGGTTTTACCCCAACAATGTTTTCATTAGTTTCGCTCACTCTCGAAATCAAGCATTTTACAGCAGGTTGGAGCAGCCTGTATCTCAGCACAGGAATAAGGTAGGGAAGAATTCAAATGCTCATTTTGACTGCCTCCAGAAGTTAGATCAGATGGCAAATTGGATTTGGTGCTAGGTCTTTCCCTTTAGGTTTTACCCCAACAATGTTTTCATTAGTTTCGCTCACTCTCGAAATCAAGCATTTTACAGCAGGTTGGAGCAGCCTGTATCTCAGCACAGGAATAAGGTAGGGAAGAATTCTAAGGCTCATTTTGACTGCCTCCAGAAGTTAGATCAGATGGCAAATTGGATTTGGTGCTAGGTCTTTCCCTTTAGGTTTTACCCCAACAATGTTTTCATTAGTTTTGCTCACTCTCGAAATCAAGCATTTTACAGCAGGTTGGAGCAGCCTGTATCTCAGCACAGGAATAAGGTAGGGAAGAATTCTAAGGATCATTTTGACTGCCTCCAGAAGTTAGATCAGATGGCAAATTGGATTTGGTGCTAGGTCTTTCCCTTTAGGTTTTACCCCAACAATGTTTTCATTAGTTTCGCTCACTCTCGAAATCAAGCATTTTACAGCAGGTTGGAGCAGCCTGTATCTCAGCACAGGAATAAGGTAGGGAAGAATTCTAAGGCTCATTTTGACTGCCTCCAGAAGTTAGATCAGATGGCAAATTGGATTTGGTGCTAGGTCTTTCCCTTTAGGTTTTACCCCAACAATGTTTTCATTAGTTTCGCTCACTCTCGAAATCAAGCATTTTACAGCAGGTTGGAGCAGCCTGTATCTCAGCACAGGAATAAGGTAGGGAAGAATTCTAAGGCTCATTTTGACTGCCTCCAGAAGTTAGATCAGATGGCAAATTGGATTTGGTGCTAGGTCTTTCCCTTTAGGTTTTACCCCAACAATGTTTTCATTAGTTTCGCTCACTCTCGAAATCAAGCATTTTACAGCAGGTTGGAGCAGCCTGTATCTCAGCACAGGAATAAGGTAGGGAAGAATTCTAAGGATCATTTTGACTGCCTCCAGAAGTTAGATCAGATGGCAAATTGGATTTGGTGCTAGGTCTTTCCCTTTAGGTTTTACCCCAACAATGTTTTCATTAGTTTCGCTCACTCTCGAAATCAAGCATTTTACAGCAGGTTGGAGCAGCCTGTATCTCAGCACAGGAATAAGGTAGGGAAGAATTCTAAGGCTCATTTTGACTGCCTCCAGAAGTTAGATCAGATGGCAAATTGGATTTGGTGCTAGGTCTTTCCCTTTAGGTTTTACCCCAACAATGTTTTCATTAGTTTCGCTCACTCTCGAAATCAAGCATTTTACAGCAGGTTGGAGCAGCCTGTATCTCAGCACAGGAATAAGGTAGGGAAGAATTCTAAGGCTCATTTTGACTGCCTCCAGAAGTTAGATCAGATGGCAAATTGGATTTGGTGCTAGGTCTTTCCCTTTAGGTTTTACCCCAACAATGTTTTCATTAGTTTCGCTCACTCTCGAAATCAAGCATTTTACAGCAGGTTGGAGCAGCCTGTATCTCAGCACAGGAATAAGGTAGGGAAGAATTCTAAGGATCATTTTGACTGCCTCCAGAAGTTAGATCAGATGGCAAATTGGATTTGGTGCTAGGTCTTTCCCTTTACGTTTTACCCCAACAATGTTTTCATTAGTTTCGCTCACTCTCGAAATCAAGCATTTTACAGCAGGTTGGAGCAGCCTGTATCTCAGCACAGGAATAAGGTAGGGAAGAATTCTAAGGCTCATTTTGACTGCCTCCAGAAGTTAGATCAGATGGCAAATTGGATTTGGTGCTAGGTCTTTCCCTTTAGGTTTTACCCCAACAATGTTTTCATTAGTTTCGCTCACTCTCGAAATCAAGCATTTTACAGCAGGTTGGAGCAGCCTGTATCTCAGCACAGGAATAAGGTAGGGAAGAATTCTAAGGCTCATTTTGACGGCCTCCAGAAGTTAGATCAGATGGCAAATTGGATTTGGTGCTAGGTCTTTCCCTTTAGGTTTTACCCCAACAATGTTTTCATTAGTTTCGCTCACTCTCGAAATCAAGCATTTTACAGCAGGTTGGAGCAGCCTGTATCTCAGCACAGGAATAAGGTAGGGAAGAATTCTAAGGCTCATTTTGACTGCCTCCAGAAGTTAGATCAGATGGCAAATTGGATTTGGTGCTAGGTCTTTCCCTTTAGGTTTTACCCCAACAATGTTTTCATTAGTTTCGCTCACTCTCGAAATCAAGCATTTTACAGCAGGTTGGAGCAGCCTGTATCTCAGCACAGGAATAAGGTAGGGAAGAATTCTAAGGATCATTTTGACTGCCTCCAGAAGTTAGATCAGATGGCAAATTGGATTTGGTGCTAGGTCTTTCCCTTTAGGTTTTACCCCAACAATGTTTTCATTAGTTTCGCTCACTCTCGAAATCAAGCATTTTACAGCAGGTTGGAGCAGCCTGTATCTCAGCACAGGAATAAGGTAGGGAAGAATTCTAAGGATCATTTTGACTGCCTCCAGAAGTTAGATCAGATGGCAAATTGGATTTGGTGCTAGGTCTTTCCCTTTAGGTTTTACCCCAACAATGTTTTCATTAGTTTCGCTCACTCTCGAAATCAAGCATTTTACAGCAGGTTGGAGCAGCCTGTATCTCAGCACAGGAATAAGGTAGGGAAGAATTCTAGGGATCATTTTGACTGCCTCCAGAAGTTAGATCAGATGGCAAATTGGATTTGGTGCTAGGTCTTTCCCTTTAGGTTTTACCCCAACAATGTTTTCATTAGTTTCGCTCACTCTCGAAATCAAGCATTTTACAGCAGGTTGGAGCAGCCTGTATCTCAGCACAGGAATAAGGTAGGGAAGAATTCTAAGGCTCATTTTGACTGCCTCCAGAAGTTAGATCAGATGGCAAATTGGATTTGGTGCTAGGTCTTTCCCTTTAGGTTTTACCCCAACAATGTTTTCATTAGTTTCGCTCACTCTCGAAATCAAGCATTTTACAGCAGGTTGGAGCAGCCTGTATCTCAGCACAGGAATAAGGTAGGGAAGAATTCTAAGGCTCATTTTGACTGCCTCCAGAAGTTAGATCAGATGGCAAATTGGATTTGGTGCTAGGTCTTTCCCTTTAGGTTTTACCCCAACAATGTTTTCATTAGTTTCGCTCACTCTCGAAATCAAGCATTTTACAGCAGGTTGGAGCAGCCTGTATCTCAGCACAGGAATAAGGTAGGGAAGAATTCTAAGGATCATTTTGACTGCCTCCAGAAGTTAGATCAGATGGCAAATTGGATTTGGTGCTAGGTCTTTCCCTTTAGGTTTTACCCCAACAATGTTTTCATTAGTTTCGCTCACTCTCGAAATCAAGCATTTTACAGCAGGTTGGAGCAGCCTGTATCTCAGCACAGGAATAAGGTAGGGAAGAATTCTAAGGCTCATTTTGACTGCCTCCAGAAGTTAGATCAGATGGCAAATTGGATTTGGTGCTAGGTCTTTCCCTTTAGGTTTTACCCCAACAATGTTTTCATTAGTTTCGCTCACTCTCGAAATCAAGCATTTTACAGCAGGCTGGAGCAGCCTGTATCTCAGCACAGGAATAAGGTAGGGAAGAATTCAAATGCTCATTTTGACTGCCTCCAGAAGTTAGATCAGATGGCAAATTGGATTTGGTGCTAGGTCTTTCCCTTTAGGTTTTACCCCAACAATGTTTTCATTAGTTTCGCTCACTCTCGAAATCAAGCATTTTACAGCAGGTTGGAGCAGCCTGTATCTCAGCACAGGAATAAGGTAGGGAAGAATTCTAAGGCTCATTTTGACTGCCTCCAGAAGTTAGATCAGATGGCAAATTGGATTTGGTGCTAGGTCTTTCCCTTTAGGTTTTACCCCAACAATGTTTTCATTAGTTTCGCTCACTCTCGAAATCAAGCATTTTACAGCAGGCTGGAGCAGCCTGTATCTCAGCACAGGAATAAGGTAGGGAAGAATTCAAATGCTCATTTTGACTGCCTCCAGAAGTTAGATCAGATGGCAAATTGGATTTGGTGCTAGGTCTTTCCCTTTAGGTTTTACCCCAACAATGTTTTCATTAGTTTCGCTCACTCTCGAAATCAAGCATTTTACAGCAGGTTGGAGCAGCCTGTATCTCAGCACAGGAATAAGGTAGGGAAGAATTCTAAGGCTCATTTTGACTGCCTCCAGAAGTTAGATCAGATGGCAAATTGGATTTGGTGCTAGGTCTTTCCCTTTAGGTTTTACCCCAACAATGTTTTCATTAGTTTCGCTCACTCTCGAAATCAAGCATTTTACAGCAGGTTGGAGCAGCCTGTATCTCAGCACAGGAATAAGGTAGGGAAGAATTCTAAGGCTCATTTTGACTGCCTCCAGAAGTTAGATCAGATGGCAAATTGGATTTGGTGCTAGGTCTTTCCCTTTAGGTTTTACCCCAACAATGTTTTCATTAGTTTCGCTCACTCTCGAAATCAAGCATTTTACAGCAGGTTGGAGCAGCCTGTATCTCAGCACAGGAATAAGGTAGGGAAGAATTCTAAGGCTCATTTTGACTGCCTCCAGAAGTTAGATCAGATGGCAAATTGGATTTGGTGCTAGGTCTTTCCCTTTAGGTTTTACCCCAACAATGTTTTCATTAGTTTCGCTCACTCTCGAAATCAAGCATTTTACAGCAGGTTGGAGCAGCCTGTATCTCAGCACAGGAATAAGGTAGGGAAGAATTCTAAGGCTCATTTTGACTGCCTCCAGAAGTTAGATCAGATGGCAAATTGGATTTGGTGCTAGGTCTTTCCCTTTAGGTTTTACCCCAACAATGTTTTCATTAGTTTCGCTCACTCTCGAAATCAAGCATTTTACAGCAGGTTGGAGCAGCCTGTATCTCAGCACAGGAATAAGGTAGGGAAGAATTCTAAGGATCATTTTGACTGCCTCCAGAAGTTAGATCAGATGGCAAATTGGATTTGGTGCTAGGTCTTTCCCTTTAGGTTTTACCCCAACAATGTTTTCATTAGTTTCGCTCACTCTCGAAATCAAGCATTTTACAGCAGGTTGGAGCAGCCTGTATCTCAGCACAGGAATAAGGTAGGGAAGAATTCTAAGGATCATTTTGACTGCCTCCAGAAGTTAGATCAGATGGCAAATTGGATTTGGTGCTAGGTCTTTCCCTTTAGGTTTTACCCCAACAATGTTTTCATTAGTTTCGCTCACTCTCGAAATCAAGCATTTTACAGCAGGTTGGAGCAGCCTGTATCTCAGCACAGGAATAAGGTAGGGAAGAATTCTAAGGCTCATTTTGACTGCCTCCAGAAGTTAGATCAGATGGCAAATTGGATTTGGTGCTAGGTCTTTCCCTTTAGGTTTTACCCCAACAATGTTTTCATTAGTTTCGCTCACTCTCGAAATCAAGCATTTTACAGCAGGTTGGAGCAGCCTGTATCTCAGCACAGGAATAAGGTAGGGAAGAATTCTAAGGCTCATTTTGACGGCCTCCAGAAGTTAGATCAGATGGCAAATTGGATTTGGTGCTAGGTCTTTCCCTTTAGGTTTTACCCCAACAATGTTTTCATTAGTTTCGCTCATTCTCGAAATCAAGCATTTTAGAGCAGGTTGGAGCAGCCTTTATATCAGCACAGGAATAAGGTAGGGAAGAATTCTAAGGATCATTTTGACTGCCTCCAGAAGTTAGATCAGATGGCAAATTGGATTTGGTGCTAGGTCTTTCCCTTTAGGTTTTACCCCAACAATGTTTTCATTAGTTTCGCTCACTCTCGAAATCAAGCATTTTACAGCAGGCTGGAGCAGCCTGTATCTCAGCACAGGAATAAGGTAGGGAAGAATTCTAAGGATCATTTTGACTGCCTCCAGAAGTTAGATCAGATGGCAAATTGGATTTGGTGCTAGGTCTTTCCCTTTAGGTTTTACCCCAACAATGTTTTCATTAGTTTCGCTCACTCTCGAAATCAAGCATTTTACAGCAGGTTGGAGCAGCCTGTATCTCAGCACAGGAATAAGGTAGGGAAGAATTCTAAGGATCATTTTGACTGCCTCCAGAAGTTAGATCAGATGGCAAATTGGATTTGGTGCTAGGTCTTTCCCTTTAGGTTTTACCCCAACAATGTTTTCATTAGTTTCGCTCACTCTCGAAATCAAGCATTTTACAGCTGGTTGGAGCAGCCTGTATCTCAGCACAGGAATAAGGTAGGGAAGAATTCTAAGGCTCATTTTGACTGCCTCCAGAAGTTAGATCAGATGGCAAATTGGATTTGGTGCTAGGTCTTTCCCTTTAGGTTTTACCCCAACAATGTTTTCATTAGTTTCGCTCACTCTCGAAATCAAGCATTTTACAGCAGGTTGGAGCAGCCTGTATCTCAGCACAGGAATAAGGTAGGGAAGAATTCTAAGGCTCATTTTGACTGCCTCCAGAAGTTAGATCAGATGGCAAATTGGATTTGGTGCTAGGTCTTTCCCTTTAGGTTTTACCCCAACAATGTTTTCATTAGTTTCGCTCACTCTCGAAATCAAGCATTTTACAGCAGGTTGGAGCAGCCTGTATCTCAGCACAGGAATAAGGTAGGGAAGAATTCTAAGGATCATTTTGACTGCCTCCAGAAGTTAGATCAGATGGCAAATTGGATTTGGTGCTAGGTCTTTCCCTTTAGGTTTTACCCCAACAATGTTTTCATTAGTTTCGCTCACTCTCGAAATCAAGCATTTTACAGCAGGTTGGAGCAGCCTGCATCTCAGCACAGGAATAAGGTAGGGAAGAATTCTAAGGATCATTTTGACTGCCTCCAGAAGTTAGATCAGATGGCAAATTGGATTTGGTGCTAGGTCTTTCCCTTTAGGTTTTACCCCAACAATGTTTTCATTAGTTTCGCTCACTCTCGAAATCAAGCATTTTACAGCAGGCTGGAGCAGCCTGTATCTCAGCACAGGAATAAGGTAGGGAAGAATTCAAATGCTCATTTTGACTGCCTCCAGAAGTTAGATCAGATGGCAAATTGGATTTGGTGCTAGGTCTTTCCCTTTAGGTTTTACCCCAACAATGTTTTCATTAGTTTCGCTCACTCTCGAAATCAAGCATTTTACAGCAGGTTGGAGCAGCCTGTATCTCAGCACAGGAATAAGGTAGGGAAGAATTCTAAGGATCATTTTGACTGCCTCCAGAAGTTAGATCAGATGGCAAATTGGATTTGGTGCTAGGTCTTTCCCTTTAGGTTTTACCCCAACAATGTTTTCATTAGTTTCGCTCACTCTCGAAATCAAGCATTTTACAGCAGGCTGGAGCAGCCTGTATCTCAGCACAGGAATAAGGTAGGGAAGAATTCAAATGCTCATTTTGACTGCCTCCAGAAGTTAGATCAGATGGCAAATTGGATTTGGTGCTAGGTCTTTCCCTTTAGGTTTTACCCCAACAATGTTTTCATTAGTTTCGCTCACTCTCGAAATCAAGCATTTTACAGCAGGTTGGAGCAGCCTGTATCTCAGCACAGGAATAAGGTAGGGAAGAATTCTAAGGCTCATTTTGACTGCCTCCAGAAGTTAGATCAGATGGCAAATTGGATTTGGTGCTAGGTCTTTCCCTTTAGGTTTTACCCCAACAATGTTTTCATTAGTTTCGCTCGCTCTCGAAATCAAGCATTTTACAGCAGGTTGGAGCAGCCTGTATCTCAGCACAGGAATAAGGTAGGGAAGAATTCTAAGGCTCATTTTGACTGCCTCCAGAAGTTAGATCAGATGGCAAATTGGATTTGGTGCTAGGTCTTTCCCTTTAGGTTTTACCCCAACAATGTTTTCATTAGTTTCGCTCACTCTCGAAATCAAGCATTTTACAGCAGGTTGGAGCAGCCTGTATCTCAGCACAGGAATAAGGTAGGGAAGAATTCTAAGGCTCATTTTGACTGCCTCCAGAAGTTAGATCAGATGGCAAATTGGATTTGGTGCTAGGTCTTTCCCTTTAGGTTTTACCCCAACAATGTTTTCATTAGTTTCGCTCACTCTCGAAATCAAGCATTTTACAGCAGGTTGGAGCAGCCTGTATCTCAGCACAGGAATAAGGTAGGGAAGAATTCTAAGGATCATTTTGACTGCCTCCAGAAGTTAGATCAGATGGCAAATTGGATTTGGTGCTAGGTCTTTCCCTTTAGGTTTTACCCCAACAATGTTTTCATTAGTTTCGCTCACTCTCGAAATCAAGCATTTTACAGCAGGTTGGAGCAGCCTGTATCTCAGCACAGGAATAAGGTAGGGAAGAATTCTAAGGATCATTTTGACTGCCTCCAGAAGTTAGATCAGATGGCAAATTGGATTTGGTGCTAGGTCTTTCCCTTTAGGTTTTACCCCAACAATGTTTTCATTAGTTTCGCTCACTCTCGAAATCAAGCATTTTACAGCAGGTTGGAGCAGCCTGTATCTCAGCACAGGAATAAGGTAGGGAAGAATTCTAAGGATCATTTTGACTGCCTCCAGAAGTTAGATCAGATGGCAAATTGGATTTGGTGCTAGGTCTTTCCCTTTAGGTTTTACCCCAACAATGTTTTCATTAGTTTCGCTCATTCTCGAAATCAAGCATTTTAGAGCAGGTTGGAGCAGCCTGTATATCAGCACAGGAATAAGGTAGGGAAGAATTCTAAGGATCATTTTGACTGCCTCCAGAAGTTAGATCAGATGGCAAATTGGATTTGGTGCTAGGTCTTTCCCTTTAGGTTTTACCCCAACAATGTTTTCATTAGTTTCGCTCCCTCTCGAAATCAAGCATTTTACAGCAGGTTGGAGCAGCCTGTATCTCAGCACAGGAATAAGGTAGGGAAGAATTCTAAGGATCATTTTGACTGCCTCCAGAAGTTAGATCAGATGGCAAATTGGATTTGGTGCTAGGTCTTTCCCTTTAGGTTTTACCCCAACAATGTTTTCATTAGTTTCGCTCACTCTCGAAATCAAGCATTTTACAGCAGGCTGGAGCAGCCTGTATCTCAGCACAGGAATAAGGTAGGGAAGAATTCAAATGCTCATTTTGACTGCCTCCAGAAGTTAGATCAGATGGCAAATTGGATTTGGTGCTAGGTCTTTCCCTTTAGGTTTTACCCCAACAATGTTTTCATTAGTTTCGCTCACTCTCGAAATCAAGCATTTTACAGCAGGTTGGAGCAGCCTGTATCTCAGCACAGGAATAAGGTAGGGAAGAATTCTAAGGCTCATTTTGACTGCCTCCAGAAGTTAGATCAGATGGCAAATTGGATTTGGTGCTAGGTCTTTCCCTTTAGGTTTTACCCCAACAATGTTTTCATTAGTTTCGCTCACTCTCGAAATCAAGCATTTTACAGCAGGTTGGAGCAGCCTGTATCTCAGCACAGGAATAAGGTAGGGAAGAATTCTAAGGATCATTTTGACTGCCTCCAGAAGTTAGATCAGATGGCAAATTGGATTTGGTGCTAGGTCTTTCCCTTTAGGTTTTACCCCAACAATGTTTTCATTAGTTTCGCTCACTCTCGAAATCAAGCATTTTACAGCAGGTTGGAGCAGCCTGTATCTCAGCACAGGAATAAGGTAGGGAAGAATTCTAAGGCTCATTTTGACTGCCTCCAGAAGTTAGATCAGATGGCAAATTGGATTTGGTGCTAGGTCTTTCCCTTTAGGTTTTACCCCAACAATGTTTTCATTAGTTTCGCTCACTCTCGAAATCAAGCATTTTACAGCAGGTTGGAGCAGCCTGTATCTCAGCACAGGAATAAGGTAGGGAAGAATTCTAAGGATCATTTTGACTGCCTCCAGAAGTTAGATCAGATGGCAAATTGGATTTGGTGCTAGGTCTTTCCCTTTAGGTTTTACCCCCAACAATGTTTTCATTAGTTTCGCTCACTCTCGAAATCAAGCATTTTACAGCAGGTTGGAGCAGCCTGTATCTCAGCACAGGAATAAGGTAGGGAAGAATTCTAAGGATCATTTTGACTGCCTCCAGAAGTTAGATCAGATGGCAAATTGGATTTGGTGCTAGGTCTTTCCCTTTAGGTTTTACCCCAACAATGTTTTCATTAGTTTCGCTCACTCTCGAAATCAAGCATTTTACAGCAGGTTGGAGCAGCCTGTATCTCAGCACAGGAATAAGGTAGGGAAGAATTCTAAGGATCATTTTGACTGCCTCCAGAAGTTAGATCAGATGGCAAATTGGATTTGGTGCTAGGTCTTTCCCTTTAGGTTTTACCCCAACAATGTTTTCATTAGTTTCGCTCACTCTCGAAATCAAGCATTTTACAGCAGGTTGGAGCAGCCTGTATCTCAGCACAGGAATAAGGTAGGGAAGAATTCTAAGGATCATTTTGACTGCCTCCAGAAGTTAGATCAGATGGCAAATTGGATTTGGTGCTAGGTCTTTCCCTTTAGGTTTTACCCCAACAATGTTTTCATTAGTTTCGCTCACTCTCGAAATCAAGCATTTTACAGCAGGCTGGAGCAGCCTGTATCTCAGCACAGGAATAAGGTAGGGAAGAATTCTAAGGATCATTTTGACTGCCTCCAGAAGTTAGATCAGATGGCAAATTGGATTTGGTGCTAGGTCTTTCCCTTTAGGTTTTACCCCAACAATGTTTTCATTAGTTTCGCTCACTCTCGAAATCAAGCATTTTACAGCAGGTTGGAGCAGCCTGTATCTCAGCACAGGAATAAGGTAGGGAAGAATTCTAAGGATCATTTTGACTGCCTCCAGAAGTTAGATCAGATGGCAAATTGGATTTGGTGCTAGGTCTTTCCCTTTAGGTTTTACCCCAACAATGTTTTCATTAGTTTCGCTCACTCTCGAAATCAAGCATTTTACAGCAGGCTGGAGCAGCCTGTATCTCAGCACAGGAATAAGGTAGTTAAGAATTCAAATGCTCATTTTGACTGCCTCCAGAAGTTAGATCAGATGGCAAATTGGATTTGGTGCTAGGTCTTTCCCTTTAGGTTTTACCCCAACAATGTTTTCATTAGTTTCGCTCACTCTCGAAATCAAGCATTTTACAGCAGGTTGGAGCAGCCTGTATCTCAGCACAGGAATAAGGTAGGGAAGAATTCTAAGGCTCATTTTGAATGCCTCCAGAAGTTAGATCAGATGGCAAATTGGATTTGGTGCTAGGTCTTTCCCTTTAGGTTTTACCCCAACAATGTTTTCATTAGTTTCGCTCACTCTCGAAATCCAGCATTTTACAGCAGGCTGGAGCAGCCTGTATCTCAGCACAGGAATAAGGTAGGGAAGAATTCAAATGCTCATTTTGACTGCCTCCAGAAGTTAGATCAGATGGCAAATTGGATTTGGTGCTAGGTCTTTCCCTTTAGGTTTTACCCCAACAATGTTTTCATTAGTTTCGCTCACTCTCGAAATCAAGCATTTTACAGCAGGTTGGAGCAGCCTGTATCTCAGCACAGGAATAAGGTAGGGAAGAATTCTAAGGCTCATTTTGACTGCCTCCAGAAGTTAGATCAGATGGCAAATTGGATTTGGTGCTAGGTCTTTCCCTTTAGGTTTTACCCCAACAATGTTTTCATTAGTTTCGCTCATTCTCGAAATCAAGCATTTTACAGCAGGTTGGAGCAGCCTGTATATCAGCACAGGAATAAGGTAGGGAAGAATTCTAAGGATCATTTTGACTGCCTCCAGAAGTTAGATCAGATGGCAAATTGGATTTGGTGCTAGGTCTTTCCCTTTAGGTTTTACCCCAACAATGTTTTCATTAGTTTCGCTCACTCTCGAAATCAAGCATTTTACAGCAGGTTGGAGCAGCCTGTATCTCAGCACAGGAATAAGGTAGGGAAGAATTCAAATGCTCATTTTGACTGCCTCCAGAAGTTAGATCAGATGGCAAATTGGATTTGGTGCTAGGTCTTTCCCTTTAGGTTTTACCCCAACAATGTTTTCATTAGTTTCGCTCACTCTCGAAATCAAGCATTTTACAGCAGGTTGGAGCAGCCTGTATCTCAGCACAGGAATAAGGTAGGGAAGAATTCTAAGGATCATTTTGACTGCCTCCAGAAGTTAGATCAGATGGCAAATTGGATTTGGTGCTAGGTCTTTCCCTTTAGGTTTTACCCCAACAATGTTTTCATTAGTTTCGCTCACTCTCGAAATCAAGCATTTTACAGCAGGCTGGAGCAGCCTGTATCTCAGCACAGGAATAAGGTAGGGAAGAATTCAAATGCTCATTTTGACTGCCTCCAGAAGTTAGATCAGATGGCAAATTGGATTTGGTGCTAGGTCTTTCCCTTTAGGTTTTACCCCAACAATGTTTTCATTAGTTTCGCTCACTCTCGAAATCAAGCATTTTACAGCAGGTTGGAGCAGCCTGTATCTCAGCACAGGAATAAGGTAGGGAAGAATTCTAAGGCTCATTTTGACTGCCTCCAGAAGTTAGATCAGATGGCAAATTGGATTTGGTGCTAGGTCTTTCCCTTTAGGTTTTACCCCAACAATGTTTTCATTAGTTTCGCTCACTCTCGAAATCAAGCATTTTACAGCAGGTTGGAGCAGCCTGTATCTCAGCACAGGAATAAGGTAGGGAAGAATTCTAAGGCTCATTTTGACTGCCTCCAGAAGTTAGATCAGATGGCAAATTGGATTTGGTGCTAGGTCTTTCCCTTTAGGTTTTACCCCAACAATGTTTTCATTAGTTTCGCTCACTCTCGAAATCAAGCATTTTACAGCAGGTTGGAGCAGCCTGTATCTCAGCACAGGAATAAGGTAGGGAAGAATTCTAAGGCTCATTTTGACTGCCTCCAGAAGTTAGATCAGATGGCAAATTGGATTTGGTGCTAGGTCTTTCCCTTTAGGTTTTACCCCAACAATGTTTTCATTAGTTTCGCTCACTCTCGAAATCAAGCATTTTACAGCAGGTTGGAGCAGCCTGTATCTCAGCACAGGAATAAGGTAGGGAAGAATTCTAAGGATCATTTTGACTGCCTCCAGAAGTTAGATCAGATGGCAAATTGGATTTGGTGCTAGGTCTTTCCCTTTAGGTTTTACCCCAACAATGTTTTCATTAGTTTCGCTCACTCTCGAAATCAAGCATTTTACAGCAGGTTGGAGCAGCCTGTATCTCAGCACAGGAATAAGGTAGGGAAGAATTCTAAGGCTCATTTTGACTGCCTCCAGAAGTTAGATCAGATGGCAAATTGGATTTGGTGCTAGGTCTTTCCCTTTAGGTTTTACCCCAACAATGTTTTCATTAGTTTCGCTCACTCTCGAAATCAAGCATTTTACAGCAGGTTGGAGCAGCCTGTATCTCAGCACAGGAATAAGGTAGGGAAGAATTCTAAGGATCATTTTGACTGCCTCCAGAAGTTAGATCAGATGGCAAATTGGATTTGGTGCTAGGTCTTTCCCTTTAGGTTTTACCCCAACAATGTTTTCATTAGTTTCGCTCACTCTCGAAATCAAGCATTTTACAGCAGGTTGGAGCAGCCTGTATCTCAGCACAGGAATAAGGTAGGGAAGAATTCTAAGGCTCATTTTGACTGCCTCCAGAAGTTAGATCAGATGGCAAATTGGATTTGGTGCTAGGTCTTTCCCTTTAGGTTTTACCCCAACAATGTTTTCATTAGTTTCGCTCACTCTCGAAATCAAGCATTTTACAGCAGGTTGGAGCAGCCTGTATCTCAGCACAGGAATAAGGTAGGGAAGAATTCTAAGGATCATTTTGACTGCCTCCAGAAGTTAGATCAGATGGCAAATTGGATTTGGTGCTAGGTCTTTCCCTTTAGGTTTTACCCCAACAATGTTTTCATTAGTTTCGCTCACTCTCGAAATCAAGCATTTTACAGCAGGTTGGAGCAGCCTGTATCTCAGCACAGGAATAAGGTAGGGAAGAATTCTAAGGCTCATTTTGACTGCCTCCAGAAGTTAGATCAGATGGCAAATTGGATTTGGTGCTAGGTCTTTCCCTTTAGGTTTTACCCCAACAATGTTTTCATTAGTTTCGCTCACTCTCGAAATCAAGCATTTTACAGCAGGTTGGAGCAGCCTGTATCTCAGCACAGGAATAAGGTAGGGAAGAATTCTAAGGCTCATTTTGACTGCCTCCAGAAGTTAGATCAGATGGCAAATTGGATTTGGTGCTAGGTCTTTCCCTTTAGGTTTTACCCCAACAATGTTTTCATTAGTTTCGCTCACTCTCGAAATCAAGCATTTTACAGCAGGTTGGAGCAGCCTGTATCTCAGCACAGGAATAAGGTAGGGAAGAATTCTAAGGATCATTTTGACTGCCTCCAGAAGTTAGATCAGATGGCAAATTGGATTTGGTGCTAGGTCTTTCCCTTTAGGTTTTACCCCAACAATGTTTTCATTAGTTTCGCTCACTCTCAAAATCAAGCATTTTACAGCAGGTTGGAGCAGCCTGTATCTCAGCACAGGAATAAGGTAGGGAAGAATTCTAAGGATCATTTTGACTGCCTCCAGAAGTTAGATCAGATGGCAAATTGGATTTGGTGCTAGGTCTTTCCCTTTAGGTTTTACCCCAACAATGTTTTCATTAGTTTCGCTCACTCTCGAAATCAAGCATTTTACAGCAGGTTGGAGCAGCCTGTATCTCAGCACAGGAATAAGGTAGGGAAGAATTCTAAGGATCATTTTGACTGCCTCCAGAAGTTAGATCAGATGGCAAATTGGATTTGGTGCTAGGTCTTTCCCTTTAGGTTTTACCCCAACAATGTTTTCATTAGTTTCGCTCACTCTCGAAATCAAGCATTTTACAGCAGGCTGGAGCAGCCTGTATCTCAGCACAGGAATAAGGTAGGGAAGAATTCAAATGCTCATTTTGACTGCCTCCAGAAGTTAGATCAGATGGCAAATTGGATTTGGTGCTAGGTCTTTCCCTTTAGGTTTTACCCCAACAATGTTTTCATTAGTTTCGCTCACTCTCGAAATCAAGCATTTTACAGCAGGTTGGAGCAGCCTGTATCTCAGCACAGGAATAAGGTAGGGAAGAATTCTAAGGCTCATTTTGACTGCCTCCAGAAGTTAGATCAGATGGCAAATTGGATTTGGTGCTAGGTCTTTCCCTTTAGGTTTTACCCCAACAATGTTTTCATTAGTTTCGCTCACTCTCGAAATCAAGCATTTTACAGCAGGTTGGAGCAGCCTGTATCTCAGCACAGGAATAAGGTAGGGAAGAATTCTAAGGCTCATTTTGACTGCCTCCAGAAGTTAGATCAGATGGCAAATTGGATTTGGTGCTAGGTCTTTCCCTTTAGGTTTTACCCCAACAATGTTTTCATTAGTTTCGCTCACTCTCGAAATCAAGCATTTTACAGCAGGTTGGAGCAGCCTGTATCTCAGCACAGGAATAAGGTAGGGAAGAATTCTAAGGCTCATTTTGACTGCCTCCAGAAGTTAGATCAGATGGCAAATTGGATTTGGTGCTAGGTCTTTCCCTTTAGGTTTTACCCCAACAATGTTTTCATTAGTTTCGCTCACTCTCGAAATCAAGCATTTTACAGCAGGTTGGAGCAGCCTGTCTCAGCACACAGGAATAAGGTAGGGAAGAATTCTAAGGCTCATTTTGACTGCTTCCAGAAGTTAGATCAGATGGCAAATTGGATTTGGTGCTAGGTCTTTCCCTTTAGGTTTTTACCCCAACAATGTTTTCATTAGTTTCACTCACTCTCGAAATCAAGCATTTTACAGCAGGTTGGAGCAGCCTGTATCTCAGCACAGGAATAAGGTAGGGAAGAATTCTAAGGCTCATTTGACTGCCTCCAGAAGTTAGATCAGATGGCAAATTGGATTTGGTGCTAGGTCTTTCCCTTTAGGTTTTACCCCAACAATGTTTTCATTAGTTTCGCTCACTCTCGAAATCAAGCATTTTTACAGCAGGTTGGAGCAGCCTGTATCTCAGCACAGGAATAAGGTAGGGAAGAATTCTAAGGCTCATTTTGACTGCCTCCAGAAGTTAGATCAGATGGCAAATTGGATTTGGTGCTAGGTCCTTTCCCTTTAGGTTTTACCCCAACAAATGTTTTCATTAGTTTCGCTCACTCTCGAAATCAAGCATTTTACAGCAGGTTGGAGCAGCCTGTATCTCAGCACAGGAATAAGGTAGGGAAGAATTCTAAGGCTCATTTTGACTGCCTCCAGAAGTTAGATCAGATGGCAAATTGGATTTGGTGCTAGGTCTTTCCCTTTAGGTTTTACCCAACAATGTTTTCATTAGTTTCGCTCACTCTCGAAATCAAGCATTTTACAGCAGGTTGGAGCAGCCTGTATCTCAGCACAGGAATAAGGTAGGGAAGAATTCTAAGGATCATTTTGACTGCCTCCAGAAGTTAGATCAGATGGCAAATTGGATTTGGTGCTAGGTCTTTCCCTTTAGGTTTTACCCCAACAATGTTTTCATTAGTTTCGCTCACTCTCGAAATCAAGCATTTTACAGCAGGTTGGAGCAGCCTGTATCTCAGCACAGGAATAAGGTAGGGAAGAATTCTAAGGCTCATTTTGACTGCCTCCAGAAGTTAGATCAGATGGCAAATTGGATTTGGTGCTAGGTCTTTCCCTTTAGGTTTTACCCCAACAATGTTTTCATTAGTTTCGCTCACTCTCGAAATCAAGCATTTTACAGCAGGTTGGAGCAGCCTGTATCTCAGCACAGGAATAAGGTAGGGAAGAATTCTAAGGCTCATTTTGACTGCCTCCAGAAGTTAGATCAGATGGCAAATTGGATTTGGTGCTAGGTCTTTCCCTTTAGGTTTTACCCCAACAATGTTTTCATTAGTTTCGCTCACTCTCGAAATCAAGCATTTTACAGCAGTTGGAGCAGCCTGTATCTCAGCACAGGAATAAGGTAGGGAAGAATTCTAAGGATCATTTTGACTGCCTCCAGAAGTTAGATCAGATGGCAAATTGGATTGGTGCTAGGTCTTTCCCTTTAGGTTTTTACCCCAACAATGTTTTCATTAGTTTCGCTCACTCTCAAAATCAAGCATTTTACAGCAGGTTGGAGCAGCCTGTATCTCAGCACAGAATAAGGTAGGGAAGAATTCTAAGGCTCATTTTGACTGCCTCCAGAAGTTAGATCAGATGGCAAATTGGATTTGGTGCTAGGTCTTTCCCTTTAGGTTTTACCCCAACAATGTTTTCATTAGTTTCGCTCACTCTCGAAATCAAGCATTTTACAGCAGGTTGGAGCAGCCTGTATCTCAGCACAGGAATAAGGTAGGGAAGAATTCTAAGGATCATTTTGACTGCCTCCAGAAGTTAGATCAGATGGCAAATTGGATTTGGTGCTAGGTCTTTCCCTTTAGGTTTTACCCCAACAATGTTTTCATTAGTTTCGCTCACTCTCGAAATCAAGCATTTTACAGCAGGTTGGAGCAGCCTGTATCTCAGCACAGGAATAAGGTAGGGAAGAATTCTAAGGATCATTTTGACTGCCTCCAGAAGTTAGATCAGATGGCAAATTGGATTTGGTGCTAGGTCTTTCCCTTTAGGTTTTACCCCAACAATGTTTTCATTAGTTTCGCTCATTCTCGAAATCAAGCATTTTAGAGCAGGTTGGAGCAGCCTGTATATCAGCACAGGAATAAGGTAGGGAAGAATTCTAAGGATCATTTTGACTGCCTCCAGAAGTTAGATCAGATGGCAAATTGGATTTGGTGCTAGGTCTTTCCCTTTAGGTTTTACCCCAACAATGTTTTCATTAGTTTCGCTCACTCTCGAAATCAAGCATTTTACAGCAGGTTGGAGCAGCCTGTATCTCAGCACAGGAATAAGGTAGGGAAGAATTCTAAGGCTCATTTTGACTGCCTCCAGAAGTTAGATCAGATGGCAAATTGGATTTGGTGCTAGGTCTTTCCCTTTAGGTTTTACCCCCAACAATGTTTTCATTAGTTTCGCTCACTCTCGAAATCAAGCATTTTACAGCAGGCTGGAGCAGCCTGTATCTCAGCACAGGAATAAGGTAGGGAAGAATTCAAATGCTCATTTTGACTGCCTCCAGAAGTTAGATCAGATGGCAAATTGGATTTGGTGCTAGGTCTTTCCCTTTAGGTTTTACCCCAACAATGTTTTCATTAGTTTCGCTCACTCTCGAAATCAAGCATTTTACAGCAGGTTGGAGCAGCCTGTATCTCAGCACAGGAATAAGGTAGGGAAGAATTCTAAGGATCATTTTGACTGCCTCCAGAAGTTAGATCAGATGGCAAATTGGATTTGGTGCTAGGTCTTTCCCTTTAGGTTTTACCCCAACAATGTTTTCATTAGTTTCGCTCACTCTCGAAATCAAGCATTTTACAGCAGGTTGGAGCAGCCTGTATCTCAGCACAGGAATAAGGTAGGGAAGAATTCTAAGGCTCATTTTGACTGCCTCCAGAAGTTAGATCAGATGGCAAATTGGATTTGGTGCTAGGTCTTTCCCTTTAGGTTTTACCCCAACAATGTTTTCATTAGTTTCGCTCACTCTCGAAATCAAGCAATTTTACAGCAGGCTGGAGCAGCCTGTATCTCAGCACAGGAATAAGGTAGGGAAAGAATTCAAATGCTCATTTTGACTGCCTCCAGAAGTTAGATCAGATGGCAAATTGGATTTGGTGCTAGGTCTTTCCCTTTAGGTTTTACCCCAACAATGTTTTCATTAGTTTCGCTCACTCTCGAAATCAAGCATTTTACAGCAGGTTGGAGCAGCCTGTATCTCAGCACAGGAATAAGGTAGGGAAGAATTCTAAGGCTCATTTTGACTGCCTCCAGAAGTTAGATCAGATGGCAAATTGGATTTGGTGCTAGGTCTTTCCCTTTAGGTTTTACCCCAACAATGTTTTCATTAGTTTCGCTCACTCTCGAAATCAAGCATTTTACAGCAGGTTGGAGCAGCCTGTATCTCAGCACAGGAATAAGGTAGGGAAGAATTCTAAGGCTCATTTTGACTGCCTCCAGAAGTTAGATCAGATGGCAAATTGGATTTGGTGCTAGGTCTTTCCCTTTAGGTTTTACCCCAACAATGGTTTTCATTAGTTTCGCTCACTCTCGAAATCAAGCATTTTACAGCAGGTTGGAGCAGCCTGTATCTCAGCACAGGAATAAGGTAGGGAAGAATTCTAAGGCTCATTTTGACTGCCTCCAGAAGTTAGATCAGATGGCAAATTGGATTTGGTGCTAGGTCTTTCCCTTTAGGTTTTACCCCAACAATGTTTTCATTAGTTTCGCTCACTCTCGAAATCAAGCATTTTACAGCAGGTTGGAGCAGCCTGTATCTCAGCACAGGAATAAGGTAGGGAAGAATTCTAAGGCTCATTTTGACTGCCTCCAGAAGTTAGATCAGATGGCAAATTGGATTTGGTGCTAGGTCTTTCCCTTTAGGTTTTACCCCAACAATGTTTTCATTAGTTTCGCTCACTCTCGAAATCAAGCATTTTACAGCAGGTTGGAGCAGCCTGTATCTCAGCACAGGAATAAGGTAGGGAAGAATTCTAAGGCTCATTTTGACTGCCTCCAGAAGTTAGATCAGATGGCAAATTGGATTTGGTGCTAGGTCTTTCCCTTTAGGTTTTACCCCAACAATGTTTTCATTAGTTTCGCTCACTCTCGAAATCAAGCATTTTACAGCAGGTTGGAGCAGCCTGTATCTCAGCACAGGAATAAGGTAGGGAAGAATTCTAAGGCTCATTTTGACTGCCTCCAGAAGTTAGATCAGATGGCAAATTGGATTTGGTGCTAGGTCTTTCCCTTTAGGTTTTACCCCAACAATGTTTTCATTAGTTTCGCTCACTCTCGAAATCAAGCATTTTACAGCAGGTTGGAGCAGCCTGTATCTCAGCACAGGAATAAGGTAGGGAAGAATTCTAAGGCTCATTTTGACTGCCTCCAGAAGTTAGATCAGATGGCAAATTGGATTTGGTGCTAGGTCTTTCCCTTTAGGTTTTACCCCAACAATGTTTTCATTAGTTTCGCTCACTCTCGAAATCAAGCATTTTACAGCAGGTTGGAGCAGCCTGTATCTCAGCACAGGAATAAGGTAGGGAAGAATTCTAAGGCTCATTTTGACTGCCTCCAGAAGTTAGATCAGATGGCAAATTGGATTTGGTGCTAGGTCTTTCCCTTTAGGTTTTACCCCAACAATGTTTTCATTAGTTTCGCTCACTCTCGAAATCAAGCATTTTACAGCAGGCTGGAGCAGCCTGTATCTCAGCACAGGAATAAGGTAGGGAAGAATTCAAATGCTCATTTTGACTGCCTCCAGAAGTTAGATCAGATGGCAAATTGGATTTGGTGCTAGGTCTTTCCCTTTAGGTTTTACCCCAACAATGTTTTCATTAGTTTCGCTCACTCTCGAAATCAAGCATTTTACAGCAGGTTGGGAGCAGCCTGTATCTCAGCACAGGAATAAGGTAGGGAAGAATTCTAAGGCTCATTTTGACTGCCTCCAGAAGTTAGATCAGATGGCAAATTGGATTTGGTGCTAGGTCTTTCCCTTTAGGTTTTACCCCAACAATGTTTTCATTAGTTTCGCTCACTCTCGAAATCAAGCATTTTACAGCAGGTTGGAGCAGCCTGTATCTCAGCACAGGAATAAGGTAGGGAAGAATTCTAAGGCTCATTTTGACTGCCTCCAGAAGTTAGATCAGATGGCAAATTGGATTTGGTGCTAGGTCTTTCCCTTTAGGTTTTACCCCAACAATGTTTTCATTAGTTTCGCTCACTCTCGAAATCAAGCATTTTACAGCAGGCTGGAGCAGCCTGTATCTCAGCACAGGAATAAGGTAGGGAAGAATTCAAATGCTCATTTTGACTGCCTCCAGAAGTTAGATCAGATGGCAAATTGGATTTGGTGCTAGGTCTTTCCCTTTAGGTTTTACCCCAACAATGTTTTCATTAGTTTCGCTCACTCTCGAAATCAAGCATTTTACAGCAGGTTGGAGCAGCCTGTATCTCAGCACAGGAATAAGGTAGGGAAGAATTCTAAGGCTCATTTTGACTGCCTCCAGAAGTTAGATCAGATGGCAAATTGGATTTGGTGCTAGGTCTTTCCCTTTAGGTTTTACCCCAACAATGTTTTCATTAGTTTCGCTCACTCTCGAAATCAAGCATTTTACAGCAGGTTGGAGCAGCCTGTATCTCAGCACAGGAATAAGGTAGGGAAGAATTCTAAGGCTCATTTTGACTGCCTCCAGAAGTTAGATCAGATGGCAAATTGGATTTGGTGCTAGGTCTTTCCCTTTAGGTTTTACCCCAACAATGTTTTCATTAGTTTCGCTCACTCTCGAAATCAAGCATTTTACAGCAGGTTGGAGCAGCCTGTATCTCAGCACAGGAATAAGGTAGGGAAGAATTCTAAGGCTCATTTTGACTGCCTCCAGAAGTTAGATCAGATGGCAAATTGGATTTGGTGCTAGGTCCTTTCCCCTTTAGGTTTTACCCCAACAATGTTTTCATTAGTTTCGCTCACTCTCGAAATCAAGCATTTTACAGCAGGTTGGAGCAGCCTGTATCTCAGCACAGGAATAAGGTAGGGAAGAATTCTAAGGATCATTTTGACTGCCTCCAGAAGTTAGATCAGATGGCAAATTGGATTTGGTGCTAGGTCTTTCCCTTTAGGTTTTACCCCAACAATGTTTTCATTAGTTTCGCTCACTCTCGAAATCAAGCATTTTACAGCAGGTTGGGAGCAGCCTGTATCTCAGCACAGGAATAAGGTAGGGAAGAATTCTAAGGCTCATTTTGACTGCCTCCAGAAGTTAGATCAGATGGCAAATTGGATTTGGTGCTAGGTCTTTCCCTTTAGGTTTTACCCCAACAATGTTTTCATTAGTTTCGCTCACTCTCGAAATCAAGCATTTTACAGCAGGTTGGAGCAGCCTGTATCTCAGCACAGGAATAAGGTAGGGAAGAATTCTAAGGATCATTTTGACTGCCTCCAGAAGTTAGATCAGATGGCAAATTGGATTTGGTGCTAGGTCTTTCCCTTTAGGTTTTACCCCAACAATGTTTTCATTAGTTTCGCTCACTCTCGAAATCAAGCATTTTACAGCAGGTTGGAGCAGCCTGTATCTCAGCACAGGAATAAGGTAGGGAAGAATTCTAAGGCTCATTTTGACTGCCTCCAGAAGTTAGATCAGATGGCAAATTGGATTTGGTGCTAGGTCTTTCCCTTTAGGTTTTACCCCAACAATGTTTTCATTAGTTTCGCTCACTCTCGAAATCAAGCATTTTACAGCAGGTTGGAGCAGCCTGTATCTCAGCACAGGAATAAGGTAGGGAAGAATTCTAAGGCTCATTTTGGACTGCCTCCAGAAGTTAGATCAGATGGCAAATTGGATTTGGTGCTAGGTCTTTCCCTTTAGGTTTTACCCCAACAATGTTTTCATTAGTTTCGCTCACTCTCGAAATCAAGCATTTTACAGGCAGGTTGGAGCAGCCTGTATCTCAGCACAGGAATAAGGTAGGGAAGAATTCTAAGGCTCATTTTGACTGCCTCCAGAAGTTAGATCAGATGGCAAATTGGATTTGGTGCTAGGTCTTTCCCTTTAGGTTTTACCCCAACAATGTTTTCATTAGTTTCGCTCACTCTCGAAATCAAGCATTTTACAGCAGGCTGGAGCAGCCTGTATCTCAGCACAGGAATAAGGTAGGGAAGAATTCAAATGCTCATTTTGACTGCCTCCAGAAGTTAGATCAGATGGCAAATTGGATTTGGTGCTAGGTCTTTCCCTTTAGGTTTTACCCCAACAATGTTTTCATTAGTTTCGCTCACTCTCGAAATCAAGCATTTTACAGCAGGTTGGAGCAGCCTGTATCTCAGCACAGGAATAAGGTAGGGAAGAATTCTAAGGCTCATTTTGACTGCCTCCAGAAGTTAGATCAGATGGCAAATTGGATTTGGTGCTAGGTCTTTCCCTTTAGGTTTTACCCCAACAATGTTTTCATTAGTTTCGCTCACTCTCGAAATCAAGCATTTTACAGCAGGTTGGAGCAGCCTGTATCTCAGCACAGGAATAAGGTAGGGAAGAATTCTAAGGCTCATTTTGACTGCCTCCAGAAGTTTAGATCAGATGGCAAATTGGTTTGGTGCTAGGTCTGTTCCCTTTAGGTTTTACCCCAACAATGTTTTCATTAGTTTCGCTCACTCTCGAAATCAAGCATTTTACAGCAGGCTGGAGCAGCCTGTATCTCAGCACAGGAATAAGGTAGGGAAGAATTCAAATGCTCATTTTGGACTGCCTCCAGAAGTTAGATCAGATGGCAAATTGGATTTGGTGCTAGGTCTTTCCCTTTAGGTTTTACCCCAACAATGTTTTTCATTAGTTTCGCTCACTCTCGAAATCAAGCATTTTACAGCAGGTTGGAGCAGCCTGTATCTCAGCACAGGAATAAGGTAGGGAAGAATTCTAAGGCTCATTTTGACTGCCTCCAGAAGTTAGATCAGATGGCAAATTGGATTTGGTGCTAGGTCTTTCCCTTTAGGTTTTACCCCAACAATGTTTTCATTAGTTTCGCTCACTCTCGAAATCAAGCATTTTACAGCAGGTTGGAGCAGCCTGTATCTCAGCACAGGAATAAGGTAGGGAAGAATTCTAAGGCTCATTTTGACTGCCTCCAGAAGTTAGATCAGATGGCAAATTGGATTTGGTGCTAGGTCTTTCCCTTTAGGTTTTACCCCAACAATGTTTTCATTAGTTTCGCTCACTCTCGAAATCAAGCATTTTACAGCAGGTTGGAGCAGCCTGTATCTCAGCACAGGAATAAGGTAGGGAAGAATTCTAAGGCTCATTTTGACTGCCTCCAGAAGTTAGATCAGATGGCAAATTGGATTTGGTGCTAGGTCTTTCCCTTTAGGTTTTACCCCAACAATGTTTTCATTAGTTTCGCTCACTCTCGAAATCAGCATTTTACAGCAGGTTGGAGCAGCCTGTATCTCAGCACAGGAATAAGGTAGGGAAGAATTCTAAGGATCATTTTGACTGCCTCCAGAAGTTAGATCAGATGGCAAATTGGATTTGGTGCTAGGTCTTTCCCTTTAGGTTTTACCCCAACAATGTTTTCATTAGTTTCGCTCACTCTCGAAATCAAGCATTTTACAGCAGGTTGGAGCAGCCTGTATCTCAGCACAGGAATAAGGTAGGGAAGAATTCTAAGGCTCATTTGACTGCCTCCAGAAGTTAGATCAGATGGCAAATTGGATTTGGTGCTAGGTCTTTCCCTTTAGGTTTTACCCCAACAATGTTTTCATTAGTTTCGCTCACTCTCGAAATCAAGCATTTTACAGCAGGTTGGAGCAGGCCTGTATCTCAGCACAGGAATAAGGTAGGGAAGAATTCTAAGGCTCATTTTGACTGCCTCCAGAAGTTAGATCAGATGGCAAATTGGATTTGGTGCTAGGTCTTTCCCTTTAGGTTTTACCCCAACAATGTTTTCATTAGTTTCGCTCACTCTCGAAATCAAGCATTTTACAGCAGGTTGGAGCAGCCTGTATCTCAGCACAGGAATAAGGTAGGGAAGAATTCTAAGGATCATTTTGACTGCCTCCAGAAGTTAGATCAGATGGCAAATTGGATTTGGTGCTAGGTCTTTCCCTTTAGGTTTTACCCCAACAATGTTTTCATTAGTTTCGCTCACTCTCGAAATCAAGCATTTTACAGCAGGTTGGAGCAGCCTGTATCTCAGCACAGGAATAAGGTAGGGAAGAATTCTAAGGCTCATTTTGACTGCCTCCAGAAGTTAGATCAGATGGCAAATTGGATTTGGTGCTAGGTCTTTCCCTTTAGGTTTTACCCCAACAATGTTTTCATTAGTTTCGCTCACTCTCGAAATCAAGCATTTTACAGCAGGTTGGAGCAGCCTGTATCTCAGCACAGGAATAAGGTAGGGAAGAATTCTAAGGCTCATTTTGACTGCCTCCAGAAGTTAGATCAGATGGCAAATTGGATTTGGTGCTAGGTCTTTCCCTTTAGGTTTTACCCCAACAATGTTTTCATTAGTTTCGCTCACTCTCGAAATCAAGCATTTTACAGCAGGTTGGAGCAGCCTGTATCTCAGCACAGGAATAAGGTAGGGAAGAATTCTAAGGATCATTTTGACTGCCTCCAGAAGTTAGATCAGATGGCAAATTGGATTTGGTGCTAGGTCTTTCCCTTTAGGTTTTACCCCAACAATGTTTTCATTAGTTTCGCTCACTCTCGAAATCAAGCATTTTACAGCAGGTTGGAGCAGCCTGTATCTCAGCACAGGAATAAGGTAGGGAAGAATTCTAAGGCTCATTTTGACTGCCTCCAGAAGTTAGATCAGATGGCAAATTGGATTTGGTGCTAGGTCTTTCCCTTTAGGTTTTACCCCAACAATGTTTTCATTAGTTTCGCTCACTCTCGAAATCAAGCATTTTACAGCAGGTTGGAGCAGCCTGTATCTCAGCACAGGAATAAGGTAGGGAAGAATTCTAAGGCTCATTTTGACTGCCTCCAGAAGTTAGATCAGATGGCAAATTGGATTTGGTGCTAGGTCTTTCCCTTTAGGTTTTACCCCAACAATGTTTTCATTAGTTTCGCTCACTCTCGAAATCAAGCATTTTACAGCAGGTTGGAGCAGCCTGTATCTCAGCACAGGAATAAGGTAGGGAAGAATTCTAAGGCTCATTTGACTGCCTCCAGAAGTTAGATCAGATGGCAAATTGGATTTGGTGCTAGGTCTTTCCCTTTAGGTTTTACCCCAACAATGTTTTCATTAGTTTCGCTCACTCTCGAAATCAAGCATTTTACAGCAGGTTGGAGCAGCCTGTATCTCAGCACAGGAATAAGGTAGGGAAGAATTCTAAGGATCATTTTGACTGCCTCCAGAAGTTAGATCAGATGGCAAATTGGATTTGGTGCTAGGTCTTTCCCTTTAGGTTTTACCCCAACAATGTTTTCATTAGTTTCGCTCACTCTCGAAATCAAGCATTTTACAGCAGGTTGGAGCAGCCTGTATCTCAGCACAGGAATAAGGTAGGGAAGAATTCTAAGGCTCATTTTGACTGCCTCCAGAAGTTAGATCAGATGGCAAATTGGATTTGGTGCTAGGTCTTTCCCTTTAGGTTTTACCCCAACAATGTTTTCATTAGTTTCGCTCACTCTCGAAATCAAGCATTTTACAGCAGGTTGGAGCAGCCTGTATCTCAGCACAGGAATAAGGTAGGGAAGAATTCTAAGGCTCATTTTGACTGCCTCCAGAAGTTAGATCAGATGGCAAATTGGATTTGGTGCTAGGTCTTTCCCTTTAGGTTTTACCCCAACAATGTTTTCATTAGTTTCGCTCACTCTCGAAATCAAGCATTTTACAGCAGGTTGGAGCAGCCTGTATCTCAGCACAGGAATAAGGTAGGGAAGAATTCTAAGGCTCATTTTGACTGCCTCCAGAAGTTAGATCAGATGGCAAATTGGATTTGGTTCTAGGTCTTTCCCTTTAGGTTTTACCCCAACAATGTTTTCATTAGTTTCGCTCACTCTCGAAATCAAGCATTTTACAGCAGGCTGGAGCAGCCTGTATCTCAGCACAGGAATAAGGTAGGGAAGAATTCAAATGCTCATTTTGACTGCCTCCAGAAGTTAGATCAGATGGCAAATTGGATTTGGTGCTAGGTCTTTCCCTTTAGGTTTTACCCCAACAATGTTTTCATTAGTTTCGCTCACTCTCGAAATCAAGCATTTTACAGCAGGTTGGAGCAGCCTGTATCTCAGCACAGGAATAAGGTAGGGAAGAATTCTAAGGCTCATTTTGACTGCCTCCAGAAGTTAGATCAGATGGCAAATTGGATTTGGTGCTAGGTCTTTCCCTTTAGGTTTTACCCCAACAATGTTTTCATTAGTTTCGCTCACTCTCGAAATCAAGCATTTTACAGCAGGTTGGAGCAGCCTGTATCTCAGCACAGGAATAAGGTAGGGAAGAATTCTAAGGCTCATTTTGACTGCCTCCAGAAGTTAGATCAGATGGCAAATTGGATTTGGTGCTAGGTCTTTCCCTTTAGGTTTTACCCCCAACAATGTTTTCATTAGTTTCGCTCACTCTCGAAATCAAGCATTTTACAGCAGGTTGGAGCAGCCTGTATCTCAGCACAGGAATAAGGTAGGGAAGAATTCTAAGGCTCATTTTGACTGCCTCCAGAAGTTAGATCAGATGGCAAATTGGATTTGGTGCTAGGTCTTTCCCTTTAGGTTTTACCCCAACAATGTTTTCATTAGTTTCGCTCACTCTCGAAATCAAGCATTTTACAGCAGGTTGGAGCAGCCTGTATCTCAGCACAGGAATAAGGTAGGGGAAGAATTCTAAGGCTCATTTTGACTGCCTCCAGAAGTTAGATCAGATGGCAAATTGGATTTGGTGCTAGGTCTTTCCCTTTAGGTTTTACCCCAACAATGTTTTCATTAGTTTCGCTCACTCTCGAAATCAAGCATTTTACAGCAGGTTGGAGCAGCCTGTATCTCAGCACAGGAATAAGGTAGGGAAGAATTCTAAGGCTCATTTTGACTGCCTCCAGAAGTTAGATCAGATGGCAAATTGGATTTGGTGCTAGGTCTTTCCCTTTAGGTTTTACCCCAACAATGTTTTCATTAGTTTCGCTCACTCTCGAAATCAAGCATTTTACAGCAGGTTGGAGCAGCCTGTATCTCAGCACAGGAATAAGGTAGGGAAGAATTCTAAGGCTCATTTTGACTGCCTCCAGAAGTTAGATCAGATGGCAAATTGGATTTGGTGCTAGGTCTTTCCCTTTAGGTTTTACCCCAACAATGTTTTCATTAGTTTCGCTCACTCTCGAAATCAAGCATTTTACAGCAGGTTGGAGCAGCCTGTATCTCAGCACAGGAATAAGGTAGGGAAGAATTCTAAGGATCATTTTGACTGCCTCCAGAAGTTAGATCAGATGGCAAATTGGATTTGGTGCTAGGTCTTTCCCTTTAGGTTTTACCCCAACAATGTTTTCATTAGTTTCGCTCACTCTCGAAATCAAGCATTTTACAGCAGGTTGGAGCAGCCTGTATCTCAGCACAGGAATAAGGTAGGGAAGAATTCTAAGGCTCATTTTGACTGCCTCCAGAAGTTAGATCAGATGGCAAATTGGATTTGGTGCTAGGTCTTTCCCTTTAGGTTTTACCCCAACAATGTTTTCATTAGTTTCGCTCACTCTCGAAATCAAGCATTTTACAGCAGGTTGGAGCAGCCTGTATCTCAGCACAGGAATAAGGTAGGGAAGAATTCTAAGGCTCATTTTGACTGCCTCCAGAAGTTAGATCAGATGGCAAATTGGATTTGGTGCTAGGTCTTTCCCTTTAGGTTTTACCCCAACAATGTTTTCATTAGTTTCGCTCACTCTCGAAATCAAGCATTTTACAGCAGGTTGGAGCAGCCTGTATCTCAGCACAGGAATAAGGTAGGGAAGAATTCTAAGGCTCATTTTGACTGCCTCCAGAAGTTAGATCAGATGGCAAATTGGATTTGGTGCTAGGTCTTTCCCTTTAGGTTTTACCCCAACAATGTTTTCATTAGTTTCGCTCACTCTCGAAATCAAGCATTTTACAGCAGGTTGGAGCAGCCTGTATCTCAGCACAGGAATAAGGTAGGGAAGAATTCTAAGGCTCATTTTGACTGCCTCCAGAAGTTAGATCAGATGGCAAATTGGATTTGGTGCTAGGTCTTTCCCTTTAGGTTTTACCCCAACAATGTTTTCATTAGTTTCGCTCACTCTCGAAATCAAGCATTTTACAGCAGGTTGGAGCAGCCTGTATCTCAGCACAGGAATAAGGTAGGGAAGAATTCTAAGGCTCATTTTGACTGCCTCCAGAAGTTAGATCAGATGGCAAATTGGATTTGGTGCTAGGTCTTTCCCTTTAGGTTTTACCCCAACAATGTTTTCATTAGTTTCGCTCACTCTCGAAATCAAGCATTTTACAGCAGGTTGGAGCAGCCTGTATCTCAGCACAGGAATAAGGTAGGGAAGAATTCTAAGGATCATTTTGACTGCCTCCAGAAGTTAGATCAGATGGCAAATTGGATTTGGTGCTAGGTCTTTCCCTTTAGGTTTTACCCCAACAATGTTTTCATTAGTTTCGCTCACTCTCGAAATCAAGCATTTTACAGCAGGTTGGAGCAGCCTGTATCTCAGCACAGGAATAAGGTAGGGAAGAATTCTAAGGCTCATTTTGACTGCCTCCAGAAGTTAGATCAGATGGCAAATTGGATTTGGTGCTAGGTCTTTCCCTTTAGGTTTTACCCCAACAATGTTTTCATTAGTTTCGCTCACTCTCGAAATCAAGCATTTTACAGCAGGTTGGAGCAGCCTGTATCTCAGCACAGGAATAAGGTAGGGAAGAATTCTAAGGCTCATTTTGACTGCCTCCAGAAGTTAGATCAGATGGCAAATTGGATTTGGTGCTAGGTCTTTCCCTTTAGGTTTTACCCCAACAATGTTTTCATTAGTTTCGCTCACTCTCGAAATCAAGCATTTTACAGCAGGTTGGAGCAGCCTGTATCTCAGCACAGGAATAAGGTAGGGAAGAATTCAAATGCTCATTTTGACTGCCTCCAGAAGTTAGATCAGATGGCAAATTGGATTTGGTGCTAGGTCTTTCCCTTTAGGTTTTACCCCAACAATGTTTTCATTAGTTTCGCTCACTCTCGAAATCAAGCATTTTACAGCAGGTTGGAGCAGCCTGTATCTCAGCACAGGAATAAGGTAGGGAAGAATTCTAAGGCTCATTTTGACTGCCTCCAGAAGTTAGATCAGATGGCAAATTGGATTTGGTGCTAGGTCTTTCCCTTTAGGTTTTACCCCAACAATGTTTTCATTAGTTTCGCTCACTCTCGAAATCAAGCATTTTACAGCAGGTTGGAGCAGCCTGTATCTCAGCACAGGAATAAGGTAGGGAAGAATTCTAAGGCTCATTTTGACTGCCTCCAGAAGTTAGATCAGATGGCAAATTGGATTTGGTGCTAGGTCTTTCCCTTTAGGTTTTACCCCAACAATGTTTTCATTAGTTTCGCTCACTCTCGAAATCAAGCATTTTACAGCAGGTTGGAGCAGCCTGTATCTCAGCACAGGAATAAGGTAGGGAAGAATTCTAAGGCTCATTTTGACTGCCTCCAGAAGTTAGATCAGATGGCAAATTGGATTTGGTGCTAGGTCTTTCCCTTTAGGTTTTACCCCAACAATGTTTTCATTAGTTTCGCTCACTCTCGAAATCAAGCATTTTACAGCAGGTTGGAGCAGCCTGTATCTCAGCACAGGAATAAGGTAGGGAAGAATTCTAAGGCTCATTTTGACTGCCTCCAGAAGTTAGATCAGATGGCAAATTGGATTTGGTGCTAGGTCTTTCCCTTTAGGTTTTACCCCAACAATGTTTTCATTAGTTTCGCTCACTCTCGAAATCAAGCATTTTACAGCAGGTTGGAGCAGCCTGTATCTCAGCACAGGAATAAGGTAGGGAAGAATTCTAAGGCTCATTTTGACTGCCTCCAGAAGTTAGATCAGATGGCAAATTGGATTTGGTGCTAGGTCTTTCCCTTTAGGTTTTACCCCAACAATGTTTTCATTAGTTTCGCTCACTCTCGAAATCAAGCATTTTACAGCAGGTTGGAGCAGCCTGTATCTCAGCACAGGAATAAGGTAGGGAAGAATTCTAAGGCTCATTTTGACTGCCTCCAGAAGTTAGATCAGATGGCAAATTGGATTTGGTGCTAGGTCTTTCCCTTTAGGTTTTACCCCAACAATGTTTTCATTAGTTTCGCTCACTCTCGAAATCAAGCATTTTACAGCAGGTTGGAGCAGCCTGTATCTCAGCACAGGAATAAGGTAGGGAAGAATTCTAAGGCTCATTTTGACTGCCTCCAGAAGTTAGATCAGATGGCAAATTGGATTTGGTGCTAGGTCTTTCCCTTTAGGTTTTACCCCAACAATGTTTTCATTAGTTTCGCTCATTCTCGAAATCAAGCATTTTACAGCAGGTTGGAGCAGCCTGTATCTCAGCACAGGAATAAGGTAGGGAAGAATTCTAAGGCTCATTTTGACTGCCTCCAGAAGTTAGATCAGATGGCAAATTGGATTTGGTGCTAGGTCTTTCCCTTTAGGTTTTACCCCAACAATGTTTTCATTAGTTTCGCTCACTCTCGAAATCAAGCATTTTACAGCAGGTTGGAGCAGCCTGTATCTCAGCACAGGAATAAGGTAGGGAAGAATTCTAAGGCTCATTTTGACTGCCTCCAGAAGTTAGATCAGATGGCAAATTGGATTTGGTGCTAGGTCTTTCCCTTTAGGTTTTACCCCAACAATGTTTTCATTAGTTTCGCTCACTCTCGAAATCAAGCATTTTACAGCAGGTTGGAGCAGCCTGTATCTCAGCACAGGAATAAGGTAGGGAAGAATTCTAAGGCTCATTTTGACTGCCTCCAGAAGTTAGATCAGATGGCAAATTGGATTTGGTGCTAGGTCTTTCCCTTTAGGTTTTACCCCAACAATGTTTTCATTAGTTTCGCTCACTCTCGAAATCAAGCATTTTACAGCAGGTTGGAGCAGCCTGTATCTCAGCACAGGAATAAGGTAGGGAAGAATTCTAAGGATCATTTTGACTGCCTCCAGAAGTTAGATCAGATGGCAAATTGGATTTGGTGCTAGGTCTTTCCCTTTAGGTTTTACCCCAACAATGTTTTCATTAGTTTCGCTCACTCTCGAAATCAAGCATTTTACAGCAGGTTGGAGCAGCCTGTATCTCAGCACAGGAATAAGGTAGGGAAGAATTCTAAGGATCATTTTGACTGCCTCCAGAAGTTAGATCAGATGGCAAATTGGATTTGGTGCTAGGTCTTTCCCTTTAGGTTTTACCCCAACAATGTTTTCATTAGTTTCGCTCACTCTCGAAATCAAGCATTTTACAGCAGGTTGGAGCAGCCTATATCTCAGCACAGGAATAAGGTAGGGAAGAATTCTAAGGATCATTTTGACTGCCTCCAGAAGTTAGATCAGATGGCAAATTGGATTTGGTGCTAGGTCTTTCCCTTTAGGTTTTACCCCAACAATGTTTTCATTAGTTTCGCTCACTCTCGAAATCAAGCATTTTACAGCAGGTTGGAGCAGCCTGTATCTCAGCACAGGAATAAGGTAGGGAAGAATTCTAAGGATCATTTTGACTGCCTCCAGAAGTTAGATCAGATGGCAAATTGGATTTGGTGCTAGGTCTTTCCCTTTAGGTTTTACCCCAACAATGTTTTCATTAGTTTCGCTCATTCTCGAAATCAAGCATTTTACAGCAGGTTGGAGCAGCCTGTATATCAGCACAGGAATAAGGTAGGGAAGAATTCTAAGGATCATTTTGACTGCCTCCAGAAGTTAGATCAGATGGCAAATTGGATTTGGTGCTAGGTCTTTCCCTTTAGGTTTTACCCCAACAATGTTTTCATTAGTTTCGCTCACTCTCGAAATCAAGCATTTTACAGCAGGTTGGAGCAGCCTGTATCTCAGCACAGGAATAAGGTAGGGAAGAATTCTAAGGCTCATTTTGACTGCCTCCAGAAGTTAGATCAGATGGCAAATTGGATTTGGTGCTAGGTCTTTCCCTTTAGGTTTTACCCCAACAATGTTTTCATTAGTTTCGCTCACTCTCGAAATCAAGCATTTTACAGCAGGCTGGAGCAGCCTGTATCTCAGCACAGGAATAAGGTAGGGAAGAATTCTAAGGATCATTTTGACTGCCTCCAGAAGTTAGATCAGATGGCAAATTGGATTTGGTGCTAGGTCTTTCCCTTTAGGTTTTACCCCAACAATGTTTTCATTAGTTTCGCTCACTCTCGAAATCAAGCATTTTACAGCAGGTTGGAGCAGCCTGTATCTCAGCACAGGAATAAGGTAGGGAAGAATTCTAAGGATCATTTTGACTGCCTCCAGAAGTTAGATCAGATGGCAAATTGGATTTGGTGCTAGGTCTTTCCCTTTAGGTTTTACCCCAACAATGTTTTCATTAGTTTCGCTCACTCTCGAAATCAAGCATTTTACAGCAGGTTGGAGCAGCCTGTATCTCAGCACAGGAATAAGGTAGGGAAGAATTCTAAGGCTCATTTTGACTGCCTCCAGAAGTTAGATCAGATGGCAAATTGGATTTGGTGCTAGGTCTTTCCCTTTAGGTTTTACCCCAACAATGTTTTCATTAGTTTCGCTCACTCTCGAAATCAAGCATTTTACAGCAGGTTGGAGCAGCCTGTATCTCAGCACAGGAATAAGGTAGGGAAGAATTCTAAGGCTCATTTTGACTGCCTCCAGAAGTTAGATCAGATGGCAAATTGGATTTGGTGCTAGGTCTTTCCCTTTAGGTTTTACCCCAACAATGTTTTCATTAGTTTCGCTCACTCTCGAAATCAAGCATTTTACAGCAGGTTGGAGCAGCCTGTATCTCAGCACAGGAATAAGGTAGGGAAGAATTCTAAGGCTCATTTTGACTGCCTCCAGAAGTTAGATCAGATGGCAAATTGGATTTGGTGCTAGGTCTTTCCCTTTAGGTTTTACCCCAACAATGTTTTCATTAGTTTCGCTCACTCTCGAAATCAAGCATTTTACAGCAGGTTGGAGCAGCCTGTATCTCAGCACAGGAATAAGGTAGGGAAGAATTCTAAGGCTCATTTTGACTGCCTCCAGAAGTTAGATCAGATGGCAAATTGGATTTGGTGCTAGGTCTTTCCCTTTAGGTTTTACCCCAACAATGTTTTCATTAGTTTCGCTCACTCTCGAAATCAAGCATTTTACAGCAGGTTGGAGCAGCCTGTATCTCAGCACAGGAATAAGGTAGGGAAGAATTCTAAGGCTCATTTTGACTGCCTCCAGAAGTTAGATCAGATGGCAAATTGGATTTGGTGCTAGGTCTTTCCCTTTAGGTTTTACCCCAACAATGTTTTCATTAGTTTCGCTCACTCTCGAAATCAAGCATTTTACAGCAGGTTGGAGCAGCCTGTATCTCAGCACAGGAATAAGGTAGGGAAGAATTCTAAGGATCATTTTGACTGCCTCCAGAAGTTAGATCAGATGGCAAATTGGATTTGGTGCTAGGTCTTTCCCTTTAGGTTTTACCCCAACAATGTTTTCATTAGTTTCGCTCACTCTCGAAATCAAGCATTTTACAGCAGGTTGGAGCAGCCTGTATCTCAGCACAGGAATAAGGTAGGGAAGAATTCTAAGGCTCATTTTGACTGCCTCCAGAAGTTAGATCAGATGGCAAATTGGATTTGGTGCTAGGTCTTTCCCTTTAGGTTTTACCCCAACAATGTTTTCATTAGTTTCGCTCACTCTCGAAATCAAGCATTTTACAGCAGGTTGGAGCAGCCTGTATCTCAGCACAGGAATAAGGTAGGGAAGAATTCTAAGGCTCATTTTGACTGCCTCCAGAAGTTAGATCAGATGGCAAATTGGATTTGGTGCTAGGTCTTTCCCTTTAGGTTTTACCCCAACAATGTTTTCATTAGTTTCGCTCACTCTCGAAATCAAGCATTTTACAGCAGGTTGGAGCAGCCTGTATCTCAGCACAGGAATAAGGTAGGGAAGAATTCTAAGGCTCATTTTGACTGCCTCCAGAAGTTAGATCAGATGGCAAATTGGATTTGGTGCTAGGTCTTTCCCTTTAGGTTTTACCCCAACAATGTTTTCATTAGTTTCGCTCACTCTCGAAATCAAGCATTTTACAGCAGGTTGGAGCAGCCTGTATCTCAGCACAGGAATAAGGTAGGGAAGAATTCTAAGGATCATTTTGACTGTCTCCAGAAGTTAGATCAGATGGCAAATTGGATTTGGTGCTAGGTCTTTCCCTTTAGGTTTTACCCCAACAATGTTTTCATTAGTTTCGCTCACTCTCGAAATCAAGCATTTTACAGCAGGTTGGAGCAGCCTGTATCTCAGCACAGGAATAAGGTAGGGAAGAATTCTAAGGATCATTTTGACTGCCTCCAGAAGTTAGATCAGATGGCAAATTGGATTTGGTGCTAGGTCTTTCCCTTTAGGTTTTACCCCAACAATGTTTTCATTAGTTTCGCTCACTCTCGAAATCAAGCATTTTACAGCAGGTTGGAGCAGCCTGTATCTCAGCACAGGAATAAGGTAGGGAAGAATTCTAAGGCTCATTTTGACTGCCTCCAGAAGTTAGATCAGATGGCAAATTGGATTTGGTGCTAGGTCTTTCCCTTTAGGTTTTACCCCAACAATGTTTTCATTAGTTTCGCTCACTCTCGAAATCAAGCATTTTACAGCAGGTTGGAGCAGCCTGTATCTCAGCACAGGAATAAGGTAGGGAAGAATTCTAAGGCTCATTTTGACTGCCTCCAGAAGTTAGATCAGATGGCAAATTGGATTTGGTGCTAGGTCTTTCCCTTTAGGTTTTACCCCAACAATGTTTTCATTAGTTTCGCTCACTCTCGAAATCAAGCATTTTACAGCAGGTTGGAGCAGCCTGTATCTCAGCACAGGAATAAGGTAGGGAAGAATTCTAAGGCTCATTTTGACTGCCTCCAGAAGTTAGATCAGATGGCAAATTGGATTTGGTGCTAGGTCTTTCCCTTTAGGTTTTACCCCAACAATGTTTTCATTAGTTTCGCTCACTCTCGAAATCAAGCATTTTACAGCAGGTTGGAGCAGCCTGTATCTCAGCACAGGAATAAGGTAGGGAAGAATTCTAAGGCTCATTTTGACTGCCTCCAGAAGTTAGATCAGATGGCAAATTGGATTTGGTGCTAGGTCTTTCCCTTTAGGTTTTACCCCAACAATGTTTTCATTAGTTTCGCTCACTCTCGAAATCAAGCATTTTACAGCAGGTTGGAGCAGCCTGTATCTCAGCACAGGAATAAGGTAGGGAAGAATTCTAAGGATCATTTTGACTGCCTCCAGAAGTTAGATCAGATGGCAAATTGGATTTGGTGCTAGGTCTTTCCCTTTAGGTTTTACCCCAACAATGTTTTCATTAGTTTCGCTCACTCTCGAAATCAAGCATTTTACAGCAGGTTGGAGCAGCCTGTATCTCAGCACAGGAATAAGGTAGGGAAGAATTCTAAGGCTCATTTTGACTGCCTCCAGAAGTTAGATCAGATGGCAAATTGGATTTGGTGCTAGGTCTTTCCCTTTAGGTTTTACCCCAACAATGTTTTCATTAGTTTCGCTCACTCTCGAAATCAAGCATTTTACAGCAGGTTGGAGCAGCCTGTATCTCAGCACAGGAATAAGGTAGGGAAGAATTCTAAGGCTCATTTTGACTGCCTCCAGAAGTTAGATCAGATGGCAAATTGGATTTGGTGCTAGGTCTTTCCCTTTAGGTTTTACCCCAACAATGTTTTCATTAGTTTCGCTCACTCTCGAAATCAAGCATTTTACAGCAGGTTGGAGCAGCCTGTATCTCAGCACAGGAATAAGGTAGGGAAGAATTCTAAGGCTCATTTTGACTGCCTCCAGAAGTTAGATCAGATGGCAAATTGGATTTGGTGCTAGGTCTTTCCCTTTAGGTTTTACCCCAACAATGTTTTCATTAGTTTCGCTCACTCTCGAAATCAAGCATTTTACAGCAGGTTGGAGCAGCCTGTATCTCAGCACAGGAATAAGGTAGGGAAGAATTCTAAGGCTCATTTTGACTGCCTCCAGAAGTTAGATCAGATGGCAAATTGGATTTGGTGCTAGGTCTTTCCCTTTAGGTTTTACCCCAACAATGTTTTCATTAGTTTCGCTCACTCTCGAAATCAAGCATTTTACAGCAGGTTGGAGCAGCCTGTATCTCAGCACAGGAATAAGGTAGGGAAGAATTCTAAGGCTCATTTTGACTGCCTCCAGAAGTTAGATCAGATGGCAAATTGGATTTGGTGCTAGGTCTTTCCCTTTAGGTTTTACCCCAACAATGTTTTCATTAGTTTCGCTCATTCTCGAAATCAAGCATTTTACAGCAGGTTGGAGCAGCCTGTATCTCAGCACAGGAATAAGGTAGGGAAGAATTCTAAGGCTCATTTTGACTGTCTCCAGAAGTTAGATCAGATGGCAAATTGGATTTGGTGCTAGGTCTTTCCCTTTAGGTTTTACCCCAACAATGTTTTCATTAGTTTCGCTCACTCTCGAAATCAAGCATTTTACAGCAGGTTGGAGCAGCCTGTATCTCAGCACAGGAATAAGGTAGGGAAGAATTCTAAGGATCATTTTGACTGCCTCCAGAAGTTAGATCAGATGGCAAATTGGATTTGGTGCTAGGTCTTTCCCTTTAGGTTTTACCCCAACAATGTTTTCATTAGTTTCGCTCACTCTCGATATCAAGCATTTTACAGCAGGCTGGAGCAGCCTGTATCTCAGCACAGGAATAAGGTAGGGAAGAATTCAAATGCTCATTTTGACTGCCTCCAGAAGTTAGATCAGATGGCAAATTGGATTTGGTGCTAGGTCTTTCCCTTTAGGTTTTACCCCAACAATGTTTTCATTAGTTTCGCTCACTCTCGAAATCAAGCATTTTACAGCAGGTTGGAGCAGCCTGTATCTCAGCACAGGAATAAGGTAGGGAAGAATTCTAAGGCTCATTTTGACTGCCTCCAGAAGTTAGATCAGATGGCAAATTGGATTTGGTGCTAGGTCTTTCCCTTTAGGTTTTACCCCAACAATGTTTTCATTAGTTTCGCTCACTCTCGAAATCAAGCATTTTACAGCAGGTTGGAGCAGCCTGTATCTCAGCACAGGAATAAGGTAGGGAAGAATTCTAAGGCTCATTTTGACTGCCTCCAGAAGTTAGATCAGATGGCAAATTGGATTTGGTGCTAGGTCTTTCCCTTTAGGTTTTACCCCAACAATGTTTTCATTAGTTTCGCTCACTCTCGAAATCAAGCATTTTACAGCAGGTTGGAGCAGCCTGTATCTCAGCACAGGAATAAGGTAGGGAAGAATTCTAAGGATCATTTTGACTGCCTCCAGAAGTTAGATCAGATGGCAAATTGGATTTGGTGCTAGGTCTTTCCCTTTAGGTTTTACCCCAACAATGTTTTCATTAGTTTCGCTCACTCTCGAAATCAAGCATTTTACAGCAGGTTGGAGCAGCCTGTATCTCAGCACAGGAATAAGGTAGGGAAGAATTCTAAGGATCATTTTGACTGCCTCCAGAAGTTAGATCAGATGGCAAATTGGATTTGGTGCTAGGTCTTTCCCTTTAGGTTTTACCCCAACAATGTTTTCATTAGTTTCGCTCACTCTCGAAATCAAGCATTTTACAGCAGGCTGGAGCAGCCTGTATCTCAGCACAGGAATAAGGTAGGGAAGAATTCAAATGCTCATTTTGACTGCCTCCAGAAGTTAGATCAGATGGCAAATTGGATTTGGTGCTAGGTCTTTCCCTTTAGGTTTTACCCCAACAATGTTTTCATTAGTTTCGCTCACTCTCGAAATCAAGCATTTTACAGCAGGTTGGAGCAGCCTGTATCTCAGCACAGGAATAAGGTAGGGAAGAATTCTAAGGCTCATTTTGACTGCCTCCAGAAGTTAGATCAGATGGCAAATTGGATTTGGTGCTAGGTCTTTCCCTTTAGGTTTTACCCCAACAATGTTTTCATTAGTTTCGCTCACTCTCGAAATCAAGCATTTTACAGCAGGTTGGAGCAGCCTGTATCTCAGCACAGGAATAAGGTAGGGAAGAATTCTAAGGCTCATTTTGACTGCCTCCAGAAGTTAGATCAGATGGCAAATTGGATTTGGTGCTAGGTCTTTCCCTTTAGGTTTTACCCCAACAATGTTTTCATTAGTTTCGCTCCCTCTCGAAATCAAGCATTTTACAGCAGGTTGGAGCAGCCTGTATCTCAGCACAGGAATAAGGTAGGGAAGAATTCTAAGGCTCATTTTGACTGCCTCCAGAAGTTAGATCAGATGGCAAATTGGATTTGGTGCTAGGTCTTTCCCTTTAGGTTTTACCCCAACAATGTTTTCATTAGTTTCGCTCACTCTCGAAATCAAGCATTTTACAGCAGGTTGGAGCAGCCTGTATCTCAGCACAGGAATAAGGTAGGGAAGAATTCTAAGGCTCATTTTGACTGCCTCCAGAAGTTAGATCAGATGGCAAATTGGATTTGGTGCTAGGTCTTTCCCTTTAGGTTTTACCCCAACAATGTTTTCATTAGTTTTGCTCACTCTCGAAATCAAGCATTTTACAGCAGGTTGGAGCAGCCTGTATCTCAGCACAGGAATAAGGTAGGGAAGAATTCTAAGGATCATTTTGACTGCCTCCAGAAGTTAGATCAGATGGCAAATTGGATTTGGTGCTAGGTCTTTCCCTTTAGGTTTTACCCCAACAATGTTTTCATTAGTTTCGCTCACTCTCGAAATCAAGCATTTTACAGCAGGCTGGAGCAGCCTGTATCTCAGCACAGGAATAAGGTAGGGAAGAATTCAAATGCTCATTTTGACTGCCTCCAGAAGTTAGATCAGATGGCAAATTGGATTTGGTGCTAGGTCTTTCCCTTTAGGTTTTACCCCAACAATGTTTTCATTAGTTTCGCTCACTCTCGAAATCAAGCATTTTACAGCAGGTTGGAGCAGCCTGTATCTCAGCACAGGAATAAGGTAGGGAAGAATTCTAAGGCTCATTTTGACTGCCTCCAGAAGTTAGATCAGATGGCAAATTGGATTTGGTGCTAGGTCTTTCCCTTTAGGTTTTACCCCAACAATGTTTTCATTAGTTTCGCTCACTCTCGAAATCAAGCATTTTACAGCAGGTTGGAGCAGCCTGTATCTCAGCACAGGAATAAGGTAGGGAAGAATTCTAAGGCTCATTTTGACTGCCTCCAGAAGTTAGATCAGATGGCAAATTGGATTTGGTGCTAGGTCTTTCCCTTTAGGTTTTACCCCAACAATGTTTTCATTAGTTTCGCTCACTCTCGAAATCAAGCATTTTACAGCAGGTTGGAGCAGCCTGTATCTCAGCACAGGAATAAGGTAGGGAAGAATTCTAAGGCTCATTTTGACTGCTTCCAGAAGTTAGATCAGATGGCAAATTGGATTTGGTGCTAGGTCTTTCCCTTTAGGTTTTACCCCAACAATGTTTTCATTAGTTTCACTCACTCTCGAAATCAAGCATTTTACAGCAGGTTGGAGCAGCCTGTATCTCAGCACAGGAATAAGGTAGGGAAGAATTCAAATGCTCATTTTGACTGCCTCCAGAAGTTAGATCAGATGGCAAATTGGATTTGGTGCTAGGTCTTTCCCTTTAGGTTTTACCCCAACAATGTTTTCATTAGTTTCGCTCACTCTCGAAATCAAGCATTTTACAGCAGGTTGGAGCAGCCTGTATCTCAGCACAGGAATAAGGTAGGGAAGAATTCTAAGGCTCATTTTGACTGCCTCCAGAAGTTAGATCAGATGGCAAATTGGATTTGGTGCTAGGTCTTTCCCTTTAGGTTTTACCCCAACAATGTTTTCATTAGTTTCGCTCACTCTCGAAATCAAGCATTTTACAGCAGGTTGGAGCAGCCTGTATCTCAGCACAGGAATAAGGTAGGGAAGAATTCTAAGGCTCATTTTGACTGCCTCCAGAAGTTAGATCAGATGGCAAATTGGATTTGGTGCTAGGTCTTTCCCTTTAGGTTTTACCCCAACAATGTTTTCATTAGTTTCGCTCACTCTCGAAATCAAGCATTTTACAGCAGGTTGGAGCAGCCTGTATCTCAGCACAGGAATAAGGTAGGGAAGAATTCTAAGGCTCATTTTGACTGCCTCCAGAAGTTAGATCAGATGGCAAATTGGATTTGGTGCTAGGTCTTTCCCTTTAGGTTTTACCCCAACAATGTTTTCATTAGTTTCGCTCACTCTCGAAATCAAGCATTTTACAGCAGGTTGGAGCAGCCTGTATCTCAGCACAGGAATAAGGTAGGGAAGAATTCTAAGGCTCATTTTGACTGCCTCCAGAAGTTAGATCAGATGGCAAATTGGATTTGGTGCTAGGTCTTTCCCTTTAGGTTTTACCCCAACAATGTTTTCATTAGTTTCGCTCACTCTCGAAATCAAGCATTTTACAGCAGGTTGGAGCAGCCTGTATCTCAGCACAGGAATAAGGTAGGGAAGAATTCTAAGGCTCATTTTGACTGCCTCCAGAAGTTAGATCAGATGGCAAATTGGATTTGGTGCTAGGTCTTTCCCTTTAGGTTTTACCCCAACAATGTTTTCATTAGTTTCGCTCACTCTCGAAATCAAGCATTTTACAGCAGGTTGGAGCAGCCTGTATCTCAGCACAGGAATAAGGTAGGGAAGAATTCTAAGGCTCATTTTGACTGCCTCCAGAAGTTAGATCAGATGGCAAATTGGATTTGGTGCTAGGTCTTTCCCTTTAGGTTTTACCCCAACAATGTTTTCATTAGTTTCGCTCACTCTCGAAATCAAGCATTTTACAGCAGGTTGGAGCAGCCTGTATCTCAGCACAGGAATAAGGTAGGGAAGAATTCTAAGGCTCATTTTGACTGCCTCCAGAAGTTAGATCAGATGGCAAATTGGATTTGGTGCTAGGTCTTTCCCTTTAGGTTTTACCCCAACAATGTTTTCATTAGTTTCGCTCACTCTCGAAATCAAGCATTTTACAGCAGGTTGGAGCAGCCTGTATCTCAGCACAGGAATAAGGTAGGGAAGAATTCTAAGGATCATTTTGACTGCCTCCAGAAGTTAGATCAGATGGCAAATTGGATTTGGTGCTAGGTCTTTCCCTTTAGGTTTTACCCCAACAATGTTTTCATTAGTTTCGCTCACTCTCGAAATCAAGCATTTTACAGCAGGTTGGAGCAGCCTGTATCTCAGCACAGGAATAAGGTAGGGAAGAATTCTAAGGATCATTTTGACTGCCTCCAGAAGTTAGATCAGATGGCAAATTGGATTTGGTGCTAGGTCTTTCCCTTTAGGTTTTACCCCAACAATGTTTTCATTAGTTTCGCTCACTCTCGAAATCAAGCATTTTACAGCAGGCTGGAGCAGCCTGTATCTCAGCACAGGAATAAGGTAGGGAAGAATTCTAAGGCTCATTTTGACTGCCTCCAGAAGTTAGATCAGATGGCAAATTGGATTTGGTGCTAGGTCTTTCCCTTTAGGTTTTACCCCAACAATGTTTTCATTAGTTTCGCTCACTCTCGAAATCAAGCATTTTACAGCAGGTTGGAGCAGCCTGTATCTCAGCACAGGAATAAGGTAGGGAAGAATTCTAAGGCTCATTTTGACTGCCTCCAGAAGTTAGATCAGATGGCAAATTGGATTTGGTGCTAGGTCTTTCCCTTTAGGTTTTACCCCAACAATGTTTTCATTAGTTTCGCTCACTCTCGAAATCAAGCATTTTACAGCAGGTTGGAGCAGCCTGTATCTCAGCACAGGAATAAGGTAGGGAAGAATTCTAAGGCTCATTTTGACTGCCTCCAGAAGTTAGATCAGATGGCAAATTGGATTTGGTGCTAGGTCTTTCCCTTTAGGTTTTACCCCAACAATGTTTTCATTAGTTTCGCTCACTCTCGAAATCAAGCATTTTACAGCAGGTTGGAGCAGCCTGTATCTCAGCACAGGAATAAGGTAGGGAAGAATTCTAAGGCTCATTTTGACTGCCTCCAGAAGTTAGATCAGATGGCAAATTGGATTTGGTGCTAGGTCTTTCCCTTTAGGTTTTACCCCAACAATGTTTTCATTAGTTTCGCTCACTCTCGAAATCAAGCATTTTACAGCAGGTTGGAGCAGCCTGTATCTCAGCACAGGAATAAGGTAGGGAAGAATTCTAAGGATCATTTTGACTGCCTCCAGAAGTTAGATCAGATGGCAAATTGGATTTGGTGCTAGGTCTTTCCCTTTAGGTTTTACCCCAACAATGTTTTCATTAGTTTCGCTCACTCTCGAAATCAAGCATTTTACAGCAGGCTGGAGCAGCCTGTATCTCAGCACAGGAATAAGGTAGGGAAGAATTCAAATGCTCATTTTGACTGCCTCCAGAAGTTAGATCAGATGGCAAATTGGATTTGGTGCTAGGTCTTTCCCTTTAGGTTTTACCCCAACAATGTTTTCATTAGTTTCGCTCACTCTCGAAATCAAGCATTTTACAGCAGGTTGGAGCAGCCTGTATCTCAGCACAGGAATAAGGTAGGGAAGAATTCTAAGGCTCATTTTGACTGCCTCCAGAAGTTAGATCAGATGGCAAATTGGATTTGGTGCTAGGTCTTTCCCTTTAGGTTTTACCCCAACAATGTTTTCATTAGTTTCGCTCACTCTCGAAATCAAGCATTTTACAGCAGGTTGGAGCAGCCTGTATCTCAGCACAGGAATAAGGTAGGGAAGAATTCTAAGGCTCATTTTGACTGCCTCCAGAAGTTAGATCAGATGGCAAATTGGATTTGGTGCTAGGTCTTTCCCTTTAGGTTTTACCCCAACAATGTTTTCATTAGTTTCGCTCACTCTCGAAATCAAGCATTTTACAGCAGGTTGGAGCAGCCTGTATCTCAGCACAGGAATAAGGTAGGGAAGAATTCTAAGGCTCATTTTGACTGCCTCCAGAAGTTAGATCAGATGGCAAATTGGATTTGGTGCTAGGTCTTTCCCTTTAGGTTTTACCCCAACAATGTTTTCATTAGTTTCGCTCACTCTCGAAATCAAGCATTTTACAGCAGGTTGGAGCAGCCTGTATCTCAGCACAGGAATAAGGTAGGGAAGAATTCTAAGGCTCATTTTGACTGCCTCCAGAAGTTAGATCAGATGGCAAATTGGATTTGGTGCTAGGTCTTTCCCTTTAGGTTTTACCCCAACAATGTTTTCATTAGTTTCGCTCACTCTCGAAATCAAGCATTTTACAGCAGGTTGGAGCAGCCTGTATCTCAGCACAGGAATAAGGTAGGGAAGAATTCTAAGGCTCATTTTGACTGCCTCCAGAAGTTAGATCAGATGGCAAATTGGATTTGGTGCTAGGTCTTTCCCTTTAGGTTTTACCCCAACAATGTTTTCATTAGTTTCGCTCACTCTCGAAATCAAGCATTTTACAGCAGGTTGGAGCAGCCTGTATCTCAGCACAGGAATAAGGTAGGGAAGAATTCTAAGGCTCATTTTGACTGCCTCCAGAAGTTAGATCAGATGGCAAATTGGATTTGGTGCTAGGTCTTTCCCTTTAGGTTTTACCCCAACAATGTTTTCATTAGTTTCGCTCACTCTCGAAATCAAGCATTTTACAGCAGGTTGGAGCAGCCTGTATCTCAGCACAGGAATAAGGTAGGGAAGAATTCTAAGGATCATTTTGACTGCCTCCAGAAGTTAGATCAGATGGCAAATTGGATTTGGTGCTAGGTCTTTCCCTTTAGGTTTTACCCCAACAATGTTTTCATTAGTTTCGCTCACTCTCGAAATCAAGCATTTTACAGCAGGTTGGAGCAGCCTGTATCTCAGCACAGGAATAAGGTAGGGAAGAATTCTAAGGCTCATTTTGACTGCCTCCAGAAGTTAGATCAGATGGCAAATTGGATTTGGTGCTAGGTCTTTCCCTTTAGGTTTTACCCCAACAATGTTTTCATTAGTTTCGCTCCCTCTCGAAATCAAGCATTTTACAGCAGGTTGGAGCAGCCTGTATCTCAGCACAGGAATAAGGTAGGGAAGAATTCTAAGGCTCATTTTGACTGCCTCCAGAAGTTAGATCAGATGGCAAATTGGATTTGGTGCTAGGTCTTTCCCTTTAGGTTTTACCCCAACAATGTTTTCATTAGTTTCGCTCACTCTCGAAATCAAGCATTTTACAGCAGGTTGGAGCAGCCTGTATCTCAGCACAGGAATAAGGTAGGGAAGAATTCTAAGGCTCATTTGGACTGCCTCCAGAAGTTAGATCAGATGGCAAATTGGATTTGGTGCTAGGTCTTTCCCTTTAGGTTTTACCCCAACAATGTTTTCATTAGTTTCGCTCACTCTCGAAATCAAGCATTTTACAGCAGGTTGGAGCAGCCTGTATCTCAGCACAGGAATAAGGTAGGGAAGAATTCTAAGGCTCATTTTGACTGCCTCCAGAAGTTAGATCAGATGGCAAATTGGATTTGGTGCTAGGTCTTTCCCTTTAGGTTTTACCCCAACAATGTTTTCATTAGTTTCGCTCACTCTCGAAATCAAGCATTTTACAGCAGGTTGGAGCAGCCTGTATCTCAGCACAGGAATAAGGTAGGGAAGAATTCTAAGGCTCATTTTGACTGCCTCCAGAAGTTAGATCAGATGGCAAATTGGATTTGGTGCTAGGTCTTTCCCTTTAGGTTTTACCCCAACAATGTTTTCATTAGTTTCGCTCACTCTCGAAATCAAGCATTTTACAGCAGGTTGGAGCAGCCTGTATCTCAGCACAGGAATAAGGTAGGGAAGAATTCTAAGGCTCATTTTGACTGCCTCCAGAAGTTAGATCAGATGGCAAATTGGATTTGGTGCTAGGTCTTTCCCTTTAGGTTTTACCCCAACAATGTTTTCATTAGTTTCGCTCACTCTCGAAATCAAGCATTTTACAGCAGGTTGGAGCAGCCTGTATCTCAGCACAGGAATAAGGTAGGGAAGAATTCTAAGGCTCATTTTGACTGCCTCCAGAAGTTAGATCAGATGGCAAATTGGATTTGGTGCTAGGTCTTTCCCTTTAGGTTTTACCCCAACAATGTTTTCATTAGTTTCGCTCACTCTCGAAATCAAGCATTTTACAGCAGGTTGGAGCAGCCTGTATCTCAGCACAGGAATAAGGTAGGGAAGAATTCTAAGGCTCATTTTGACTGCCTCCAGAAGTTAGATCAGATGGCAAATTGGATTTGGTGCTAGGTCTTTCCCTTTAGGTTTTACCCCAACAATGTTTTCATTAGTTTCGCTCACTCTCGAAATCAAGCATTTTACAGCAGGTTGGAGCAGCCTGTATCTCAGCACAGGAATAAGGTAGGGAAGAATTCTAAGGCTCATTTTGACTGCCTCCAGAAGTTAGATCAGATGGCAAATTGGATTTGGTGCTAGGTCTTTCCCTTTAGGTTTTACCCCAACAATGTTTTCATTAGTTTCGCTCACTCTCGAAATCAAGCATTTTACAGCAGGTTGGAGCAGCCTGTATCTCAGCACAGGAATAAGGTAGGGAAGAATTCTAAGGCTCATTTTGACTGCCTCCAGAAGTTAGATCAGATGGCAAATTGGATTTGGTGCTAGGTCTTTCCCTTTAGGTTTTACCCCAACAATGTTTTCATTAGTTTTGCTCACTCTCGAAATCAAGCATTTTACAGCAGGTTGGAGCAGCCTGTATCTCAGCACAGGAATAAGGTAGGGAAGAATTCTAAGGATCATTTTGACTGCCTCCAGAAGTTAGATCAGATGGCAAATTGGATTTGGTGCTAGGTCTTTCCCTTTAGGTTTTACCCCAACAATGTTTTCATTAGTTTCGCTCACTCTCGAAATCAAGCATTTTACAGCAGGTTGGAGCAGCCTGTATCTCAGCACAGGAATAAGGTAGGGAAGAATTCTAAGGATCATTTTGACTGCCTCCAGAAGTTAGATCAGATGGCAAATTGGATTTGGTGCTAGGTCTTTCCCTTTAGGTTTTACCCCAACAATGTTTTCATTAGTTTCGCTCACTCTCGAAATCAAGCATTTTACAGCAGGTTGGAGCAGCCTGTATCTCAGCACAGGAATAAGGTAGGGAAGAATTCTAAGGCTCATTTTGACTGCCTCCAGAAGTTAGATCAGATGGCAAATTGGATTTGGTGCTAGGTCTTTCCCTTTAGGTTTTACCCCAACAATGTTTTCATTAGTTTCGCTCACTCTCGAAATCAAGCATTTTACAGCAGGTTGGAGCAGCCTGTATCTCAGCACAGGAATAAGGTAGGGAAGAATTCTAAGGCTCATTTTGACTGCCTCCAGAAGTTAGATCAGATGGCAAATTGGATTTGGTGCTAGGTCTTTCCCTTTAGGTTTTACCCCAACAATGTTTTCATTAGTTTCGCTCACTCTCGAAATCAAGCATTTTACAGCAGGTTGGAGCAGCCTGTATCTCAGCACAGGAATAAGGTAGGGAAGAATTCTAAGGCTCATTTTGACTGCCTCCAGAAGTTAGATCAGATGGCAAATTGGATTTGGTGCTAGGTCTTTCCCTTTAGGTTTTACCCCAACAATGTTTTCATTAGTTTCGCTCACTCTCGAAATCAAGCATTTTACAGCAGGTTGGAGCAGCCTGTATCTCAGCACAGGAATAAGGTAGGGAAGAATTCTAAGGCTCATTTTGACTGCCTCCAGAAGTTAGATCAGATGGCAAATTGGATTTGGTGCTAGGTCTTTCCCTTTAGGTTTTACCCCAACAATGTTTTCATTAGTTTCGCTCACTCTCGAAATCAAGCATTTTACAGCAGGTTGGAGCAGCCTGTATCTCAGCACAGGAATAAGGTAGGGAAGAATTCTAAGGCTCATTTTGACTGCCTCCAGAAGTTAGATCAGATGGCAAATTGGATTTGGTGCTAGGTCTTTCCCTTTAGGTTTTACCCCAACAATGTTTTCATTAGTTTCGCTCACTCTCGAAATCAAGCATTTTACAGCAGGTTGGAGCAGCCTGTATCTCAGCACAGGAATAAGGTAGGGAAGAATTCTAAGGCTCATTTTGACTGCCTCCAGAAGTTAGATCAGATGGCAAATTGGATTTGGTGCTAGGTCTTTCCCTTTAGGTTTTACCCCAACAATGTTTTCATTAGTTTCGCTCACTCTCGAAATCAAGCATTTTACAGCAGGCTGGAGCAGCCTGTATCTCAGCACAGGAATAAGGTAGGGAAGAATTCAAATGCTCATTTTGACTGCCTCCAGAAGTTAGATCAGATGGCAAATTGGATTTGGTGCTAGGTCTTTCCCTTTAGGTTTTACCCCAACAATGTTTTCATTAGTTTCGCTCACTCTCGAAATCAAGCATTTTACAGCAGGTTGGAGCAGCCTGTATCTCAGCACAGGAATAAGGTAGGGAAGAATTCTAAGGCTCATTTTGACTGCCTCCAGAAGTTAGATCAGATGGCAAATTGGATTTGGTGCTAGGTCTTTCCCTTTAGGTTTTACCCCAACAATGTTTTCATTAGTTTCGCTCACTCTCGAAATCAAGCATTTTACAGCAGGTTGGAGCAGCCTGTATCTCAGCACAGGAATAAGGTAGGGAAGAATTCTAAGGCTCATTTTGACTGCCTCCAGAAGTTAGATCAGATGGCAAATTGGATTTGGTGCTAGGTCTTTCCCTTTAGGTTTTACCCCAACAATGTTTTCATTAGTTTCGCTCACTCTCGAAATCAAGCATTTTACAGCAGGTTGGAGCAGCCTGTATCTCAGCACAGGAATAAGGTAGGGAAGAATTCTAAGGCTCATTTTGACTGCCTCCAGAAGTTAGATCAGATGGCAAATTGGATTTGGTGCTAGGTCTTTCCCTTTAGGTTTTACCCCAACAATGTTTTCATTAGTTTCGCTCACTCTCGAAATCAAGCATTTTACAGCAGGTTGGAGCAGCCTGTATCTCAGCACAGGAATAAGGTAGGGAAGAATTCTAAGGCTCATTTTGACTGCCTCCAGAAGTTAGATCAGATGGCAAATTGGATTTGGTGCTAGGTCTTTCCCTTTAGGTTTTACCCCAACAATGTTTTCATTAGTTTCGCTCACTCTCGAAATCAAGCATTTTACAGCAGGTTGGAGCAGCCTGTATCTCAGCACAGGAATAAGGTAGGGAAGAATTCTAAGGCTCATTTTGACTGCCTCCAGAAGTTAGATCAGATGGCAAATTGGATTTGGTGCTAGGTCTTTCCCTTTAGGTTTTACCCCAACAATGTTTTCATTAGTTTCGCTCACTCTCGAAATCAAGCATTTTACAGCAGGTTGGAGCAGCCTGTATCTCAGCACAGGAATAAGGTAGGGAAGAATTCTAAGGCTCATTTTGACTGCCTCCAGAAGTTAGATCAGATGGCAAATTGGATTTGGTGCTAGGTCTTTCCCTTTAGGTTTTACCCCAACAATGTTTTCATTAGTTTCGCTCACTCTCGAAATCAAGCATTTTACAGCAGGTTGGAGCAGCCTGTATCTCAGCACAGGAATAAGGTAGGGAAGAATTCTAAGGCTCATTTTGACTGCCTCCAGAAGTTAGATCAGATGGCAAATTGGATTTGGTGCTAGGTCTTTCCCTTTAGGTTTTACCCCAACAATGTTTTCATTAGTTTCGCTCACTCTCGAAATCAAGCATTTTACAGCAGGTTGGAGCAGCCTGTATCTCAGCACAGGAATAAGGTAGGGAAGAATTCTAAGGCTCATTTTGACTGCCTCCAGAAGTTAGATCAGATGGCAAATTGGATTTGGTGCTAGGTCTTTCCCTTTAGGTTTTACCCCAACAATGTTTTCATTAGTTTCGCTCACTCTCGAAATCAAGCATTTTACAGCAGGTTGGAGCAGCCTGTATCTCAGCACAGGAATAAGGTAGGGAAGAATTCTAAGGCTCATTTTGACTGCCTCCAGAAGTTAGATCAGATGGCAAATTGGATTTGGTGCTAGGTCTTTCCCTTTAGGTTTTACCCCAACAATGTTTTCATTAGTTTCGCTCACTCTCGAAATCAAGCATTTTACAGCAGGTTGGAGCAGCCTGTATCTCAGCACAGGAATAAGGTAGGGAAGAATTCTAAGGCTCATTTTGACTGCCTCCAGAAGTTAGATCAGATGGCAAATTGGATTTGGTGCTAGGTCTTTCCCTTTAGGTTTTACCCCCAACAATGTTTTCATTAGTTTCGCTCACTCTCGAAATCAAGCATTTTACAGCAGGTTGGAGCAGCCTGTATCTCAGCACAGGAATAAGGTAGGGAAGAATTCTAAGGCTCATTTTGACTGCCTCCAGAAGTTAGATCAGATGGCAAATTGGATTTGGTGCTAGGTCTTTCCCTTTAGGTTTTACCCCAACAATGTTTTCATTAGTTTCGCTCACTCTCGAAATCAAGCATTTTACAGCAGGTTGGAGCAGCCTGTATCTCAGCACAGGAATAAGGTAGGGAAGAATTCTAAGGATCATTTTGACTGCCTCCAGAAGTTAGATCAGATGGCAAATTGGATTTGGTGCTAGGTCTTTCCCTTTAGGTTTTACCCCAACAATGTTTTCATTAGTTTCGCTCACTCTCGAAATCAAGCATTTTACAGCAGGTTGGAGCAGCCTGTATCTCAGCACAGGAATAAGGTAGGGAAGAATTCTAAGGCTCATTTTGACTGCCTCCAGAAGTTAGATCAGATGGCAAATTGGATTTGGTGCTAGGTCTTTCCCTTTAGGTTTTACCCCAACAATGTTTTCATTAGTTTCGCTCACTCTCGAAATCAAGCATTTTACAGCAGGTTGGAGCAGCCTGTATCTCAGCACAGGAATAAGGTAGGGAAGAATTCTAAGGCTCATTTTGACTGCCTCCAGAAGTTAGATCAGATGGCAAATTGGATTTGGTGCTAGGTCTTTCCCTTTAGGTTTTACCCCAACAATGTTTTCATTAGTTTCGCTCACTCTCGAAATCAAGCATTTTACAGCAGGTTGGAGCAGCCTGTATCTCAGCACAGGAATAAGGTAGGGAAGAATTCTAAGGCTCATTTTGACTGCCTCCAGAAGTTAGATCAGATGGCAAATTGGATTTGGTGCTAGGTCTTTCCCTTTAGGTTTTACCCCAACAATGTTTTCATTAGTTTCGCTCACTCTCGAAATCAAGCATTTTACAGCAGGTTGGAGCAGCCTGTATCTCAGCACAGGAATAAGGTAGGGAAGAATTCTAAGGATCATTTTGACTGCCTCCAGAAGTTAGATCAGATGGCAAATTGGATTTGGTGCTAGGTCTTTCCCTTTAGGTTTTACCCCAACAATGTTTTCATTAGTTTCGCTCACTCTCGAAATCAAGCATTTTACAGCAGGTTGGAGCAGCCTGTATCTCAGCACAGGAATAAGGTAGGGAAGAATTCTAAGGCTCATTTTGACTGCCTCCAGAAGTTAGATCAGATGGCAAATTGGATTTGGTGCTAGGTCTTTCCCTTTAGGTTTTACCCCAACAATGTTTTCATTAGTTTCGCTCACTCTCGAAATCAAGCATTTTACAGCAGGTTGGAGCAGCCTGTATCTCAGCACAGGAATAAGGTAGGGAAGAATTCTAAGGCTCATTTTGACTGCCTCCAGAAGTTAGATCAGATGGCAAATTGGATTTGGTGCTAGGTCTTTCCCTTTAGGTTTTACCCCAACAATGTTTTCATTAGTTTCGCTCACTCTCGAAATCAAGCATTTTACAGCAGGTTGGAGCAGCCTGTATCTCAGCACAGGAATAAGGTAGGGAAGAATTCTAAGGCTCATTTTGACTGCTTCCAGAAGTTAGATCAGATGGCAAATTGGATTTGGTGCTAGGTCTTTCCCTTTAGGTTTTACCCCAACAATGTTTTCATTAGTTTCACTCACTCTCGAAATCAAGCATTTTACAGCAGGTTGGAGCAGCCTGTATCTCAGCACAGGAATAAGGTAGGGAAGAATTCTAAGGATCATTTTGACTGCCTCCAGAAGTTAGATCAGATGGCAAATTGGATTTGGTGCTAGGTCTTTCCCTTTAGGTTTTACCCCAACAATGTTTTCATTAGTTTCGCTCACTCTCGAAATCAAGCATTTTACAGCAGGTTGGAGCAGCCTGTATCTCAGCACAGGAATAAGGTAGGGAAGAATTCTAAGGCTCATTTTGACTGCCTCCAGAAGTTAGATCAGATGGCAAATTGGATTTGGTGCTAGGTCTTTCCCTTTAGGTTTTACCCCAACAATGTTTTCATTAGTTTCGCTCACTCTCGAAATCAAGCATTTTACAGCAGGTTGGAGCAGCCTGTATCTCAGCACAGGAATAAGGTAGGGAAGAATTCTAAGGATCATTTTGACTGCCTCCAGAAGTTAGATCAGATGGCAAATTGGATTTGGTGCTAGGTCTTTCCCTTTAGGTTTTACCCCAACAATGTTTTCATTAGTTTCGCTCACTCTCGAAATCAAGCATTTTACAGCAGGTTGGAGCAGCCTGTATCTCAGCACAGGAATAAGGTAGGGAAGAATTCTAAGGCTCATTTTGACTGCCTCCAGAAGTTAGATCAGATGGCAAATTGGATTTGGTGCTAGGTCTTTCCCTTTAGGTTTTACCCCAACAATGTTTTCATTAGTTTCGCTCACTCTCGAAATCAAGCATTTTACAGCAGGTTGGAGCAGCCTGTATCTCAGCACAGGAATAAGGTAGGGAAGAATTCTAAGGCTCATTTTGACTGCCTCCAGAAGTTAGATCAGATGGCAAATTGGATTTGGTGCTAGGTCTTTCCCTTTAGGTTTTACCCCAACAATGTTTTCATTAGTTTCGCTCACTCTCGAAATCAAGCATTTTACAGCAGGTTGGAGCAGCCTGTATCTCAGCACAGGAATAAGGTAGGGAAGAATTCTAAGGATCATTTTGACTGCCTCCAGAAGTTAGATCAGATGGCAAATTGGATTTGGTGCTAGGTCTTTCCCTTTAGGTTTTACCCCAACAATGTTTTCATTAGTTTCGCTCACTCTCGAAATCAAGCATTTTACAGCAGGCTGGAGCAGCCTGTATCTCAGCACAGGAATAAGGTAGGGAAGAATTCAAATGCTCATTTTGACTGCCTCCAGAAGTTAGATCAGATGGCAAATTGGATTTGGTGCTAGGTCTTTCCCTTTAGGTTTTACCCCAACAATGTTTTCATTAGTTTCGCTCACTCTCGAAATCAAGCATTTTACAGCAGGTTGGAGCAGCCTGTATCTCAGCACAGGAATAAGGTAGGGAAGAATTCTAAGGCTCATTTTGACTGCCTCCAGAAGTTAGATCAGATGGCAAATTGGATTTGGTGCTAGGTCTTTCCCTTTAGGTTTTACCCCAACAATGTTTTCATTAGTTTCGCTCACTCTCGAAATCAAGCATTTTACAGCAGGTTGGAGCAGCCTGTATCTCAGCACAGGAATAAGGTAGGGAAGAATTCTAAGGCTCATTTTGACTGCCTCCAGAAGTTAGATCAGATGGCAAATTGGATTTGGTGCTAGGTCTTTCCCTTTAGGTTTTACCCCAACAATGTTTTCATTAGTTTCGCTCACTCTCGAAATCAAGCATTTTACAGCAGGTTGGAGCAGCCTGTATCTCAGCACAGGAATAAGGTAGGGAAGAATTCTAAGGCTCATTTTGACTGCCTCCAGAAGTTAGATCAGATGGCAAATTGGATTTGGTGCTAGGTCTTTCCCTTTAGGTTTTACCCCAACAATGTTTTCATTAGTTTCGCTCACTCTCGAAATCAAGCATTTTACAGCAGGTTGGAGCAGCCTGTATCTCAGCACAGGAATAAGGTAGGGAAGAATTCTAAGGCTCATTTTGACTGCCTCCAGAAGTTAGATCAGATGGCAAATTGGATT
>NW_027143233.1:12500-20000 GCF_026170545.1 Melanerpes formicivorus
CTTCCCGCCGTTGCCTCTTGCCGTTACCCCCGCCCCCCCCCCGCTGCCGGTTTGCGCGGAGCGCCCCCGCCTGCCGTTGCCTCTCGCCGCGGCCACCACCGCCCCCTCCACACCCCCGGGCCCCCGTTACCGGTTTGCGCGGAGCCCCCCCTCCCGACGTTGCCTCTTGCCGCTGCTGCCACCCCCAGCTCCCCACACCCCCCGGCTCCCGTTAGCGGTTTGCGCGGAGCCCCCCCTTCCCGCCGTTGCCTCTTGCCGCTACCCCCGCCCCCCCCCCCCGCTGCCGGTTTGCGCGGAGCCCCCCCGCCTGCCGTTGCCTCTTGCCGCGGCCGCCACCGCCCCCCCCACACCCCCCGGCCCCCGTTACCGGTTTGCGCGGAGCCCCCCCTCCCGACGTTGCCTCTTGCCGCTGCTGCCACCCCCAGCTCCCCACACCCCCCGGCTCCCGTTAGCGGTTTGCGCGGAGCCCCCCCTTCCCCCCTTCGCGGGCTGCCGCTTCCCTCCCGGGCTGCCCGGCTGCTCTCTAACCCCTGCGACCGAGGCGGCGCTGTTAGGGCGGCCGTGCCGGTGCCCCTTGCCGCAGCTAGCCTCTCGCCGCTGCCCCTCCCGTCCGTCGTCCCCCGTCCCCAAAAACTTGCTGCTCTCCACGCTGGAGCCTGCACGGGGGAGGTTGCGCTCCGCTCCTCCGGCCCTAAAGCCGCCCTCGCCCGCCCCCCGGCTTGCCGCTTGGCTCGGCTGCCCGCCCGCCCGCTAATCCCCCCAACGCCCCCACCCCAAAAACACCCCAGCCCTACCGCATGCCGCTCCCCCTCTCCCCGCTCTCGCTGACCGCTGCCACCCCCCCCCACCCCTCCCCCCCGAAACAAACCCCCCAGCCCTACCGCATGCCGCTCCCCCTCTCTCCCTAGCCTGCCCCCCCCGCCGTCGCTTGCTGCTGCTGCTGCCGCCGCCGCCCCGCCGCCGCCGCCGCCGCCGCCGCCGCCGGGACCCGCCTCGGTCTGGTGGCGCGCGCTCGGAGATCCCCGGCTACCCGTCCGTCCGTCCCTCCCTCCCGCCCCGCCCCGGGGGAGGGCTCGGGGCAGCGCGGGCAGGCGGGGAGCAAAAAAAGGCGCGGGCGCCAAAAAACGTCGGGGTCCCGGGGTGGCGGAGGGGGGCGGCGGCGGGGGCGGCGGCGGGTACACGGCGCCGGGTCCAGCCCGTCCCGGGGCGGGGACAGGTGGTGTCGTCCGTCCCCGCCCCCGTAACCTGCTCTGAAGCATCCGCTTCCCGCCGCGGTTCGCCCTCCACCCCCCCGCCGCACACGCAGCTGCCGCTTCCCGCCGCCTCTGCCCCCCGCCCCGGGATCAACCACCCGCCGGGTCCAGCCGGTCCCGGTCCCGGGAACCTGCTCCCGGGGCCAGCCGGAGCCACGCCCCCTCCTCTGACGCTTCCAGCTGCCGCCTCCCCTCCCACCCCCCAAACTCACACTGGCCCTCGCCGGCCCGCCCACCCGCCTACCTGCTTGCCCGCCGCCGCTGGGTGGCGTGCCGGACACTCTCGCACACAGGTACACAGACAGGGACACAGGGACACAGGCACTCAGGCACACAGGGACACAGGGACACAGGGACACAAGGACACAGGGACACAGGCACTCAGGCACTCAGGCACTCAGGGACACAGGGACACAGGGACACAGGCACTCAGGCACTCAGGGACACAGGTGGCGGGCCGGAGGCCTCTCTCCACTGTGTGGCAGGGGTCCAAGAGCCACCCCAGCCCAACCCAGAGGGTCTTTTGCACCTCTCTAGAGGCCACCCAGAGACCCCAGGCCGCAGCAGAAGCCTCCCCCGCATGCTCTGCAGGCTTCCGACCCACCCCAGGCCGCACCAGAAGCCTCCCCCGCAAGCTCTGCAGGCTTCCGACCCACCCCAGGCCGCAGCAGAAGCCTCTCCCGCACGCTCTGCAGGCTTCTCAGCCACCCCAGGCCGCAGCAGAAGCCTCTCCCGCACGCTCTGCAGGCTTCTCAGCCACCCCAGGCCGCACCAGAAGCCTCTCCCGCACGCTCTGCAGGCTTCTCAGCCACCCCAGGCCGCACCAGAAGCCTCCCCCGCACGCTCTGCAGGCTTCTCAGCCACCCCAGGCCGCACCAGAAGCCTCTCCCGCACGCTCTTCAGGCTTCTCAGCCACCCCAGGCCGCACCAGAAGCCTCCCCCGCACGCTCTGCAGGCTTCTCAGCCACCCCAGGCCGCAGCAGAAGCCTCTCCCGCACGCTCTGCAGGCTTCTCAGCCACCCCAGGCCGCACCAGAAGCCTCCCGCGCACGCTCTGCAGGCTTCTCAGCCACCCCAGGCCGCACCAGAAGCCTCCCCCGCACGCTCTGCAGGCTTCCGACCCACCCCAGGCCGCAGCAGAAGCCTCTCCCGCACGCCCTGCAGGCTTCTCAGCCACCCCAGGCCGCAGCAGAAGCCTCTCCCGCACGCTCTGCAGGCTTCTCAGCCACCCCAGGCCGCAGCAGAAGCCTCTCCCGCACGCTCTGCAGGCTTCTCAGCCACCCCAGGCCGCAGCAGAAGCCTCTCCCGCACGCTCTGCAGGCTTCTCAGCCACCCCAGGCCGCAGCAGAAGCCTCTCCCGCACGCTCTGCAGGCTTCTCAGCCACCCCAGGCCGCAGCAGAAGCCTCTCCCGCACGCTCTGCAGGCTTCTCAGCCACCCCAGGCCGCAGCAGAAGCCTCTCCCGCACGCTCTGCAGGCTTCTCAGCCACCCCAGGCCCCAACAGAAGCCTCTCCCGCACGCTCTGCAGGCTTCCGACCCACCCCAGGCCGCACCAGAAGCCTCTCCCGCACGCTCTGCAGGCTTCCGACCCACCCCAGGCCGCACCAGAAGCCTCCCCCGCACGCTCTGCAGGCTTCTCAGCCACCCCAGGCCCCAACAGAAGCCTCTCCCGCACGCTCTGCAGGCTTCCGACCCACCCCAGGCCCCAACAGAAGCCTCTCCCGCACGCTCTGCAGGCTTCTCAGCCACCCCAGGCCGCAGCAGAAGCCTCTCCCGCACGCTCTGCAGGCTTCTCATCCACCCCAGGCCGCAGCAGAAGCCTCCCCCGCATGCTCTGCAGGCTTCCGACCCACCCCAGGCCGCAACAGAAGCCTCCCCCGCACGCTCTGTAGGCTTCTGACCCACCCCAGGCCCCAACAGAAGCCTCCCCCGCACGCTCTGCAGGCTTCTCAGCCACCCCAGGCCGCAGCAGAAGCCTCTCCCGCACGCTCTGCAGGCTTCTCAGCCACCCCAGGCCGCACCAGAAGCCTCTCCCGCACGCTCTGCAGGCTTCCGACCCACCCCAGGCCGCACCAGAAGCCTCCCCCGCACGCTCTGCAGGCTTCTCCGCCACCACAGGCCGCACCAGAGGATCTTTTGCACCTCTCTGGACGCCACCCAGAGACTCCAGGCCGCACCAGAGGCCCCCCCCCCCAACCATTTACAGGCTGCAGTGCCAGCCTAGGCCCCGCTGGCAGCCTCCCTTGTCTGCTTTGGAAGGCCTCCCATCCACTCCAGACCTGCCTGGAGGCCTCCCTCGACTGCTCCCGGGGCCCTCGAAGCCACCCTAGGCCTTTCTGGAGGACCTGCTCGACCGCTCGGGCGGCTTCTGACGCACCCTCGGCCATCCGGCGCCCAGCAGCTCCCAGGGCCAGGCACCGGCCTCCCCCTCCGGCCGCCCCTGGGGCCGGGGGTGGCTCGGACTCGGCGCCCCCAACGTGTCGTCCCGTCCCCCCCCCGCCCCGCACCGCCGAACATTCGCTGCAGCCGAGGGCTTGCCGCTCGACGCCTACCCCACCCGCCCAGCCCCCCGCTGCGGCCCGGCGCTGCCCCCGGCCGCTGCGCCCCGCCTCTCATCGCTCCCCCCACCCGGCAACCGGCCGCCGGGCACGGCAAGTCCCAGGGCAGGGAACAGGTGCTGCCGGGACCCCGTGCTGGCTGCCGGCTTCCCGGGGCTGCCCCGGGCACGGACAGGTCGCCCCCCCCGCCCCGGCGAATGTTCACCGAACCGGCTGCCGGCTGCCTTCGAGCACCCCCCGCCCCCCCGCCACTATCGTCCCCCCCGCCCCCCCTCCGCCTCCGCTGCCGCTTCTCCCCGCACCGCCTCCACTGCCTCCCCCCGCCGCCGGCGAACGAGTCGCCGGATCCGTAGGGTGCCGGGAGCCCGAACGGCGAGCGGCTGCGGCTGCTGCCGGGGCCGCGGGGCTTCGAGCCGCTCCGGCCGCGGCCGGGACCCCGTGCCGGAAGCCGGCATCCCGGGACGGCCCCGGGACGGCCCCGGTCGCCGGCCGGGTGACGTTCAGCGAAGCGGCTGCCGCCAGTCTTTGGGCCTCCCCCGTGCCGGGGCCGCGGGGCTTCGAGCCGGTCCGGCCGCGGCCGGGATCCCGGGCCGGACGATGGCTTCCCGGGCCGGTCCCGGTCGCCTCCCGGGTGACGTTCACCGAAGCGGCTGCCAGCTGTCTTCGAGCCCCCCCCCCCCCTCCGCCTCCGCTGCCGCTTCTCCCCGCACCCCCTCCACTGCCTCCCCCCGCCGCCGGCGAACGAGTCGCCGGATCTGTAGGGTGCCGGGAGCCCGAACGGCGAGCGGCTCCGGCTGCTGCCGGGGCCGCGGGGATTCGAGCCGCTCCGGCCGCGGCCGGGACCCCGTGCCGGAAGCCGGCATCCCGGGACGGCCCCGGGACGGCCCCGGTCGCCGGCCGGGTGACGTTCAGCGAAGCGGCTGCCGCCAGTCTTTGGGCCTCCCCCGTGCCGGGGCCGCGGGGCTTCGAGCCGGTCCGGCCGCGGCCGGGATCCCGGGCCGGACGATGGCTTCCCGGGCCGGTCCCGGTCGCCTCCCGGGTGACGTTCACCGAAGCGGCTGCCGGCTGTCTTCGAGCCCCCCCCCCCCCTCCGCCTCCGCTGCCGCTTCTGCCCGCACCCCCTCCACTGCCTCCCCCCGCCGCCGGCGAACGAGTCGCCGGATCTGTAGGGTGCCGGGAGCCCGAACGGCGAGCGGCTCCGGCTGCTGCCGGGACCGCGGGGATTCGAGCCGCTCCGGCCGCGGCCGGGACCCCGTGCCGGAAGCCGGCATCCCCGGACAGCCCCGGGACGGCCCCGGTCGCCGGCCGGGTGACGTTCACCGAAGCGGCTGCCGGCTGTCTTCGAGCCCCCCCCCCCCTCCGCCTCCGCTGCCGCTTCTGCCCGCACCTCCTTCACTGCCTCCCCCCGCCGCCCGCGAACGAGTCGGCGGATCCGTAGGGTGCCGGGAGCCCGAACGGCGAGCGGCTCCGGCTGCTGCCGGGACCGCGGGGATTCGAGCCGCTCCGGCCGCGGCCGGGACCCCGTGCCGGAAGCCGGCATCCCGGGACAGCCCCGGGACGGCCCCGGTCGCCGGCCGGGTGACGTTCAGCGAAGCGGCTGCCGCCAGTCTTTGGGCCTCCCCCGTGCCGGGGCCGCGGGGCTTCGAGTCGGTCCGGCCGCGGCTGGGACCCCGTGCCTGTCGCAGGCTTCCCGGGACGGCCCCGGAACGGCCGCGGTCGCCGGCCGGGTGACGTTCACCGAGGCGACTGCCGGCTGTCTTCGAGCCCCCACCCCTGCCGTGGCCGCGGGGATTCGCCCCGGTCCGGCAGCTGACGGTTCCCTGTGTCGGACGCCGGCTTCCCGGGACTGCCCCGGGACAGCCCCGGTCGCCTCCCGGGTGACGTTCACCGAAGCTGCTGCCGCCTGTCTTTGTCCCCCCCCCCCCGTGCTCTCCCTCAGGCGGGAGGTAGACGTGCTCTCCCTGGGCGAGTAGACGTGCTCTCCCTGGGCGAGTAGACGTGCTCTCCCTCGGCGAGTAGACGTGCTCTCCCTCGGCGAGTAGACGTGCTCTCCCTCGGCGAGTAGACGTGCTCTCCCTCGGCGAGTAGACGTGCTCTCCCTGGGCGAGTAGACGTGCTCTCCCTCGGCGGGTAGACGTGCTCTCCCTCGGCGAGTAGACGTGCTCTCCCTGGGCGAGTAGACGTGCTCTCCCTGGGCGAGTAGACGTGCTCTCCCTGGGCGAGTAGACGTGCTCTCCCTGGGCGAGTAGACGTGCTCTCCCTGGGCGAGTAGACGTGCTCTCCCTGGGCGAGTAGACGTGCTCTCCCTCGGCGAGTAGACGTGCTCTCCCTCGGCGAGTAGACGTGCTCTCCCTCGGCGAGTAGACGTGCTCTCCCTGGGCGAGTAGACGTGCTCTCCCTGGGCGAGTAGACGTGCTCTCCCTCGGCGAGTAGACGTGCTCTCCGCGGAGATCGCGCTTGTCGCCAAGGGGTCGCTGTTGCGCTCTGCCTCCGCCTACGTCATCGTACAAGCCGGCGTGATTTCTGCGACCTGCCGCTGGGCGGAGGTCGGCTGGTTGTGCGCTCGCGGAGCTGACGGCCCTCCAGTTCCGTATATGAGGGAACAAGCGACGCCGAGCACTCCCAGGGCAGCGCTGCCGAGCGGCTGCTCCAAGCCACCCGCCAGGCGGCTGGGCAGGGGTCCGTCTGGCTTCTCGGTGGCTTTCGCCCGGGTCAGAGAGGGGACCCGCGGGGCCGAACAAAGGCGCGGCGGTTTGGAGCGGCCGCTGGCGCACCCTCAGCGGTGTTGGATGGGTTTCGCTCGTCCGTGAGCCGGAGCCCAGCCCGGGCTCGGCAACGAAAGCGGGGAAAAGAAAAAAAGTTGACGAGTGGCTGGCGCCGGCCACTGCCGAAGTGTGGAACCCCCGAAGCGACGTTTGCCCGGTGGGGCACGGGGGCAGAGAAAGCCGGGGAGACGTGGTGCCGGCGTCGGTCCCACCAAGAATGGAAAGCAAGCCCGTCCAGGCACGGCGAGAGAGAGCCCGGTAAGGGGCAGAGAGAGTTCCCAGCACTGGACCCTCTTCACGGGGGTTCCCCCCCATGACCAAAGCCGCAGCCCGCGGGGGCACGGCATCGAAGGGAAAAGCCAGCGGCGGTGACTGGCCACTCGTATGCTATGGAGCCCGGCATGGGGGGAGGAGGGCAAGCCGGTGCCCCAGCACGGCTTCCTCCTGGCTCCAGAGGGGCGCCCCGTGATGGAGATGTAACTCGGTGCAGCTTGAGGGAAAATGCAAGCCCACATTTCGGGGAGGCAGAGGTGCCCTGTGAGCCGGTGCGGCCCGGTGCAGCTTGCCCCCCCCCCCATCTCTGGAGGGCGCCCCGTTTGCTCCTCCGGCGTGTTGCCCGCACGCCGAGCCCCGTGCCTGCTGGCTGCTCCCGAGGGCGGTGGCGGGTGCGCGTGGCTGTGTCTGTCCCAGAAGAGCGAGGCCGTGGGGCCTCCGCTGGCTTCCTTTCCTTCTGTCCTTGTTGATCGATGAGGCCTTTCGGGTCGCGTCGGAAAGGGCCCCCGGCCGGCAGGGCAAGGGCGGTCTTCCTTTCCACTTCGCTTCCCGTCGCGTGTGAGGTGTCGTCCTCGTTCCCCCAGCCCCGAGCGGCTCGAGCGGGGGGGAGCCGTGGCGTTAGCGGCCCGGCGCGTGCCTTGCCGCATCCTCC
>NW_027143233.1:30000-32500 GCF_026170545.1 Melanerpes formicivorus
AGACAAATGAAAAGCATCATAGTATCTCATGCCATCTCCCAAAATGCAAAGGGGTCCAAGAGCCTACCCAGGTAGAAGGGTTTATGTGTGAAGAATGTAAAAAGTGTTTTAAAACTAAAATTGGCTTGGGACAACATAAGAGATTAGCTCACCCAGCCCTGAGAAACGCAGAAAGAATTGAAGCATCTCGCCCCAAAGAGACCTCTAAAAGAGGTGCTCACAAGAAAGTCTGGTCCCAAGAGGAAACAGAAATATTACAGAAACTGAATCAAGAGTTTGAAGGGAGGAAAAATATTAACAAATTGATTGCTGAAAAATTAACAACTAAAACAGCAAAACAGATCAGTGAAAAGAGAAGACTGTTAAGAGAAACTGTGGTGCCAGAAAGAGAGAAAACACAAGAGAGCAAGAACAGGTTAAAAGAGGAGAGGACTGTGATTCCATCTTCTGGTGAAAGGGAGCTGCTAGCCCACTATAAAAAGACTATTAATGAAAAGCTGACATCAGGGAAGCTGCCCATCCTTAAAAATACATATAAACAAATAATTGAAGGCAAAACAGACTCATTAAAATTACTCAATGAGGTAGCTCAGGACCAATATTTGTATTTGTTTGAGAAATCAATTGAACAGAAAGTGCCAAAAAAGAGCCAACGTAAACCTCAGCAGAAGAAACCTCAAAAGGAGTGGATGAGAAAAAGAGCGAGAAAGCGTGGAGAATTTCTCCGATTCCAACGCCTCTTCCGCTTAGATCGAGGGAAGTTAGCTAATATGATTCTGGATGAAAAAGACTCTGCGCAATGTGCCATCCCCCTGGAAGAGGTCAGTAACACCTTCAGATCTAGGTGGGAGTCTCAGAACTTATTTCAAGGACTTGGAGCATTCCAGTCTGTGGGGCACGCGGATAATTCGGCTTTTAAGGAATTGATTACAGAGAAAGAGATCCTTAAGAATATCAAAGACATGAATAAAAAATCGGCACCAGGCCCTGATGGGATCACCCTGAAGGCCCTGCTTAAAATGGATCCAAATTGTGAGGAGATCAAAGAACTATTTAATCTCTGGCTGTTAAGTGGCAAAATTCCAGATGTAATAAGGGGATGCCGAACAATCCTAATACCTAAATCATCAGCGCCCGAACGCCAAAATGATATTAACAACTGGCGGCCAATTACTATTGGTTCCATCATCCTGAGACTCTATTCAAGAATCTTAACTGCGAGGTTGGCAAAGGCGTGTCCCATTAACCCCAGGCAGAGAGGCTTCATTCAATCTTCTGGCTGTGCTGAGAACTTAAAACTATTACAGCTATTAATTAGGAATGCAAAGAAACAAAAGAAACCCCTGGGGGTTGTCTTTGTCGATTTGGCCAAAGCCTTTGATTCAGTGAGCCACACCCACATCCTGGCGGTGCTAAAGCAAAAGGGCCTGGATGACCACATAATAGCATTAATTAAGGACTTCTATCAAAACATTCACACCAGAATCAAAACTAAAGAAGGAGAGTCTGAGTCAATAGGAATCAAAACTGGTGTGAAACAGGGCGATCCCATGTCACCACTCCTCTTTAACCTGTGCATTGACCCTCTGTTATGTAAATTAGAAGAGTGTGGGGAGGGATTCCAACACGGGAATGGCAAATTAACAGCTCTGGCTTTTGCAGACGACCTGGTCCTGCTGAGTAAGTCCCAATCAGGAATGGAGAAAAATATTGAAATTCTAGAAGCATTTTGTGACTTAACTGGATTAAAAACGCAGGGGGAAAAGTGCCATGGTTTCTTTATTCAACCAACTAAGGACTCTTACACCATCAATGACTGTCCTCCATGGCTTATCAGCGGTACCCCTTTAAACATGATCCACCCGGGTCAGTCAGAGAAATATCTTGGCTTGCAAATCGACCCTTGGGTGGGGATAGTTAAGCCCGAATTACAAAATAAATTAGAAGTTTGGCTCAATCGCATAGAGAGAGCCCCTTTAAAACCATTTCAAAAATTGGACATGTTAAAAGTGTACACAGTGCCTAGATTGATCTACTTAGCAGACCAGGCAAATGTAAAAGCCACCTATCTGGAAGAAATGGATTTAACAATTCGAAATAGGGTGAAAAAATGGTTACATCTCCCAGTTTGTACCTGTGATGGCATCTTGTATTCCAGCACTAAAGATGGAGGCTTAGGCTTAGCCCGATTGGCTGGGTTAATCCCTAGTATCCAAGCTAGACGATTACACAGATTGGCAAATTCATCAGATGAAGCAGTTAAAACTGTAGTTAAAAATAATGATATTGATAAAGATTATGAAAAATTGTGGATATCAGCAGGGGGAGACAAAGAGAAAATACCATCAATATATAACCCCCAAACAATAATGGTAACTGAATATGGGGGACGGGAGGAATTATCTGAATGGGAAAAACCCGCCCCAAAGAAAATCTTTCCCAAACCTTGCAATTGGAGGAAAAATGAGTTCACAAAATGGACAGCATTGATGTCCCAGGG
>NW_027143233.1:37500-45000 GCF_026170545.1 Melanerpes formicivorus
CCTCCGGCCCTAAAGCCGCCCTCGCCCGCCCCCCGGCTTGCCGCTTGGCTCGGCTGCCCGCCCGCCCGCTAATCCCCCCAACGCCCCCACCCCAAAAACACCCCAGCCCTACCGCATGCCGCTCCCCCTCTCCCCGCTCTCGCTGACCGCTGCCACCCCCCCCCCACCCCTCCCCCCCGAAACAAACCCCCCAGCCCTACCGCATGCCGCTCCCCCTCTCTCCCTAGCCTGCCCCCCCCCGCCGTCGCTTGCTGCTGCTGCTGCCGCCGCCGCCGCCGCCGCCGCCGCCGCCGCCGCCGCCGGGACCCGCCTCGGTCTGGTGGCGCGCGCTCGGAGATCCCCGGCTACCCGTCCGTCCGTCCCTCCCTCCCGCCCCGCCCCGGGGGAGGGCTCGGGGCAGCGCGGGCAGGCGGGGAGCAAAAAAAGGCGCGGGCGCCAAAAAACGTCGGGGTCCCGGGGTGGCGGAGGGGGGCGGCGGCGGGGGCGGCGGCGGGTACACGGCGCCGGGTCCAGCCCGTCCCGGGGCGGGGACAGGTGGTGTCGTCCGTCCCCGCCCCCGTAACCTGCTCTGAAGCATCCGCTTCCCGCCGCGGTTCGCCCTCCACCCCCCCCGCCGCACACGCAGCTGCCGCTTCCCGCCGCCTCTGCCCCCCGCCCCGGGATCAACCACCCGCCGGGTCCAGCCGGTCCCGGTCCCGGGAACCTGCTCCCGGGGCCAGCCGGAGCCACGCCCCCTCCTCTGACGCTTCCAGCTGCCGCCTCCCCTCCCACCCCCCAAACTCACACTGGCCCTCGCCGGCCCGCCCACCCGCCTACCTGCTTGCCCGCCGCCGCTGGGTGGCGTGCCGGACACTCTCGCACACAGGTACACAGACAGGGACACAGGGACACAGGCACTCAGGCACACAGGGACACAGGGACACAGGGACACAAGGACACAGGGACACAGGCACTCAGGCACTCAGGCACTCAGGGACACAGGGACACAGGGACACAGGCACTCAGGCACTCAGGGACACAGGGACACAGGGACACAGGCACTCAGGCACACAGGGACACAGGTGGCGGGCCGGAGGCCTCTCTCCACTGTGTGGCAGGGGTCCAAGAGCCACCCCAGCCCAACCCAGAGGGTCTTTTGCACCTCTCTAGAGGCCACCCAGAGACCCCAGGCCGCAGCAGAAGCCTCCCCCGCATGCTCTGCAGGCTTCCGACCCACCCCAGGCCGCACCAGAAGCCTCCCCCGCAAGCTCTGCAGGCTTCCGACCCACCCCAGGCCGCAGCAGAAGCCTCTCCCGCACGCTCTGCAGGCTTCTCAGCCACCCCAGGCCGCAGCAGAAGCCTCTCCCGCACGCTCTGCAGGCTTCTCAGCCACCCCAGGCCGCACCAGAAGCCTCTCCCGCACGCTCTGCAGGCTTCTCAGCCACCCCAGGCCGCACCAGAAGCCTCCCCCGCACGCTCTGCAGGCTTCTCAGCCACCCCAGGCCGCACCAGAAGCCTCTCCCGCACGCTCTTCAGGCTTCTCAGCCACCCCAGGCCGCACCAGAAGCCTCCCCCGCACGCTCTGCAGGCTTCTCAGCCACCCCAGGCCGCAGCAGAAGCCTCTCCCGCACGCTCTGCAGGCTTCTCAGCCACCCCAGGCCGCACCAGAAGCCTCCCGCGCACGCTCTGCAGGCTTCTCAGCCACCCCAGGCCGCACCAGAAGCCTCCCCCGCACGCTCTGCAGGCTTCCGACCCACCCCAGGCCGCAGCAGAAGCCTCTCCCGCACGCCCTGCAGGCTTCTCAGCCACCCCAGGCCGCAGCAGAAGCCTCTCCCGCACGCTCTGCAGGCTTCTCAGCCACCCCAGGCCGCAGCAGAAGCCTCTCCCGCACGCTCTGCAGGCTTCTCAGCCACCCCAGGCCGCAGCAGAAGCCTCTCCCGCACGCTCTGCAGGCTTCTCAGCCACCCCAGGCCGCAGCAGAAGCCTCTCCCGCACGCTCTGCAGGCTTCTCAGCCACCCCAGGCCGCAGCAGAAGCCTCTCCCGCACGCTCTGCAGGCTTCTCAGCCACCCCAGGCCGCAGCAGAAGCCTCTCCCGCACGCTCTGCAGGCTTCTCAGCCACCCCAGGCCCCAACAGAAGCCTCTCCCGCACGCTCTGCAGGCTTCCGACCCACCCCAGGCCGCACCAGAAGCCTCTCCCGCACGCTCTGCAGGCTTCCGACCCACCCCAGGCCGCACCAGAAGCCTCCCCCGCACGCTCTGCAGGCTTCTCAGCCACCCCAGGCCCCAACAGAAGCCTCTCCCGCACGCTCTGCAGGCTTCCGACCCACCCCAGGCCCCAACAGAAGCCTCTCCCGCACGCTCTGCAGGCTTCTCAGCCACCCCAGGCCGCAGCAGAAGCCTCTCCCCGCACGCTCTGCAGGCTTCTCAGCCACCCCAGGCCGCAGCAGAAGCCTCCCCCGCATGCTCTGCAGGCTTCCGACCCACCCCAGGCCGCAACAGAAGCCTCCCCCGCACGCTCTGTAGGCTTCTGACCCACCCCAGGCCCCAACAGAAGCCTCCCCCGCACGCTCTGCAGGCTTCTCAGCCACCCCAGGCCGCAGCAGAAGCCTCTCCCGCACGCTCTGCAGGCTTCTCAGCCACCCCAGGCCGCACCAGAAGCCTCTCCCGCACGCTCTGCAGGCTTCCGACCCACCCCAGGCCGCACCAGAAGCCTCCCCCGCACGCTCTGCAGGCTTCTCCGCCACCACAGGCCGCACCAGAGGATCTTTTGCACCTCTCTGGACGCCACCCAGAGACTCCAGGCCGCACCAGAGGCCCCCCCCCCCCAACCATTTACAGGCTGCAGTGCCAGCCTAGGCCCCGCTGGCAGCCTCCCTTGTCTGCTTTGGAAGGCCTCCCATCCACTCCAGACCTGCCTGGAGGCCTCCCTCGACTGCTCCCAGGGCCCTCGAAGCCACCCTAGGCCTTTCTGGAGGACCTGCTCGACCGCTCGGGCGGCTTCTGACGCACCCTCGGCCATCCGGCGCCCAGCAGCTCCCAGGGCCAGGCACCGGCCTCCCCCTCCGGCCGCCCCTGGGGCCGGGGGTGGCTCGGACTCGGCGCCCCCAACGTGTCGTCCCGTCCCCCCCCCGCCCCGCACCGCCGAACATTCGCTGCAGCCGAGGGCTTGCCGCTCGACGCCTACCCCACCCGCCCAGCCCCCCGCTGCGGCCCGGCGCTGCCCCGGCCGCTGCGCCCCGCCTCTCATCGCTCCCCCCCACCCGGCAACCGGCCGCCGGGCACGGCAAGTCCCAGGGCAGGGAACAGGTGCTGCCGGGACCCCGTGCTGGCTGCCGGCTTCCCGGGGCTGCCCCGGGCACGGACAGGTCGCCCCCCCCGCCCCGGCGAATGTTCACCGAACCGGCTGCCGGCTGCCTTCGAGCACCCCCCGCCCCCCGCCACTATCGTCCCCCCCGCCCCCCCTCCGCCTCCGCTGCCGCTTCTCCCCGCACCGCCTCCACTGCCTCCCCCCGCCGCCGGCGAACGAGTCGCCGGATCCGTAGGGTGCCGGGAGCCCGAACGGCGAGCGGCTCCGGCTGCTGCCGGGGCCGCGGGGCTTCGAGCCGCTCCGGCCGCGGCCGGGACCCCGTGCCGGAAGCCGGCATCCCGGGACGGCCCCGGGACGGCCCCGGTCGCCGGCCGGGTGACGTTCAGCGAAGCGGCTGCCGCCAGTCTTTGGGCCTCCCCCGTGCCGGGGCCGCGGGGCTTCGAGCCGGTCCGGCCGCGGCCGGGATCCCGGGCCGGACGATGGCTTCCCGGGCCGGTCCCGGTCGCCTCCCGGGTGACGTTCACCGAAGCGGCTGCCAGCTGTCTTCGAGCCCCCCCCCCCCCTCCGCCTCCGCTGCCGCTTCTCCCCGCACCCCCTCCACTGCCTCCCCCCGCCGCCGGCGAACGAGTCGCCGGATCTGTAGGGTGCCGGGAGCCCGAACGGCGAGCGGCTCCGGCTGCTGCCGGGGCCGCGGGGATTCGAGCCGCTCCGGCCGCGGCCGGGACCCCGTGCCGGAAGCCGGCATCCCGGGACGGCCCCGGGACGGCCCCGGTCGCCGGCCGGGTGACGTTCAGCGAAGCGGCTGCCGCCAGTCTTTGGGCCTCCCCCGTGCCGGGGCCGCGGGGCTTCGAGCCGGTCCGGCCGCGGCCGGGATCCCGGGCCGGACGATGGCTTCCCGGGCCGGTCCCGGTCGCCTCCCGGGTGACGTTCACCGAAGCGGCTGCCGGCTGTCTTCGAGCCCCCCCCCCCCCTCCGCCTCCGCTGCCGCTTCTGCCCGCACCCCCTCCACTGCCTCCCCCCGCCGCCGGCGAACGAGTCGCCGGATCTGTAGGGTGCCGGGAGCCCGAACGGCGAGCGGCTCCGGCTGCTGCCGGGACCGCGGGGATTCGAGCCGCTCCGGCCGCGGCCGGGACCCCGTGCCGGAAGCCGGCATCCCCGGACAGCCCCGGGACGGCCCCGGTCGCCGGCCGGGTGACGTTCACCGAAGCGGCTGCCGGCTGTCTTCGAGCCCCCCCCCCCCTCCGCCTCCGCTGCCGCTTCTGCCCGCACCCCCTCCACTGCCTCCCCCCGCCGCCGGCGAACGAGTCGGCGGATCCGTAGGGTGCCGGGAGCCCGAACGGCGAGCGGCTCCGGCTGCTGCCGGGACCGCGGGGATTCGAGCCGCTCCGGCCGCGGCCGGGACCCCGTGCCGGAAGCCGGCATCCCGGGACGGCCCCGGGACGGCCCCGGTCGCCGGCCGGGTGACGTTCAGCGAAGCGGCTGCCGCCAGTCTTTGGGCCTCCCCCGTGCCGGGGCCGCGGGGCTTCGAGCCGGTCCGGCCGCGGCCGGGATCCCGGGCCGGACGATGGCTTCCCGGGCCGGTCCCGGTCGCCTCCCGGGTGACGTTCACCGAAGCGGCTGCCGGCTGTCTTCGAGCCCCCCCCCCCCCTCCGCCTCCGCTGCCGCTTCTGCCCGCACCCCCTCCACTGCCTCCCCCCGCCGCCGGCGAACGAGTCGCCGGATCTGTAGGGTGCCGGGAGCCCGAACGGCGAGCGGCTCCGGCTGCTGCCGGGGCCGCGGGGATTCGAGCCGCTCCGGCCGCGGCCGGGACCCCGTGCCGGAAGCCGGCATCCCCGGACAGCCCCGGGACGGCCCCGGTCGCCGGCCGGGTGACGTTCACCGAAGCGGCTGCCGGCTGTCTTCGAGCCCCCCCCCCCCTCCGCCTCCGCTGCCGCTTCTGCCCGCACCCCCTCCACTGCCTCCCCCCGCCGCCGGCGAACGAGTCGGCGGATCCGTAGGGTGCCGGGAGCCCGAACGGCGAGCGGCTCCGGCTGCTGCCGGGACCGCGGGGCTTCGAGCCGCTCCGGCCGCGGCCGGGACCCCGTGCCGGAAGCCGGCATCCCGGGACGGCCCCGGGACGGCCCCGGTCGCCGGCCGGGTGACGTTCAGCGAAGCGGCTGCCGCCAGTCTTTGGGCCTCCCCCGTGCCGGGGCCGCGGGGCTTCGAGCCGGTCCGGCCGCGGCCGGGATCCGGGGCCGGACGATGGCTTCCCGGGCCGGTCCCGGTCGCCTCCCGGGTGACGTTCACCGAAGCGGCTGACGGCTGTCTCCGAGCCCCCCCCCCCCCCCTCCGCCTCCGCTGCCGCTTCTGCCCGCACCCCCTCCACTGCCTCCCCCCGCCGCCCGCGAACGAGTCGCCGGATCTGTAGGGTGCCGGGAGCCCGAACGGCGAGCGGCTCCGGCTGCTGCCGGGACCGCGGGGATTCGAGCCGCTCCGGCCGCGGCCGGGACCCCGTGCCGGAAGCCGGCATCCCCGGACAGCCCCGGGACGGCCCCGGTCGCCGGCCGGGTGACGTTCACCGAAGCGGCTGCCGGCTGTCTTCGAGCCCCCCCCCCTCCGCCTCCGCTGCCGCTTCTGCCCGCACCCCCTCCACTGCCTCCCCCCGCCGCCGGCGAACGAGTCGCCGGATCCGTAGGGTGCCGGGAGCCCGAACGGCGAGCGGCTCCGGCTGCTGCCGGGACCGCGGGGATTCGAGCCGCTCCGGCCGCGGCCGGGACCCCGTGGCGGAAGCCAGCATCCCGGGACGGCCCCGGGACGGCCCCGATCGCCTCCTGGGTGACGTTCACCGAAGCGGCTGCCGGCTGTCTTCGAGCCCCCCCCCCCCTCCGCCTCCGCTGCCGCTTCTCCCCGCACCCCCTCCACTGCCTCCCCCCGCCGCCGGCGAACGAGTCGGCGGATCCATACCGTCCCGAGAGCCCGAGGCGGCGGCATCCAGTGCGGGTCCGGCCGAGGCCGGGACCCCGTGCCTGTCGCAGGCTTCCCGGGACGGCCCCGGAACGGCCGCGGTCGCCGGCCGGGTGACGTTCTCCGAAGCGGCTGCCGGCTGTCTTCGAGCCCCCCCCCCCCTCCGCCTCCGCTGCCGCTTCTGCCCGCACCTCCTTCACTGCCTCCCCCCGCCGCCCGCGAACGAGTCGGCGGATCCGTAGGGTGCCGGGAGCCCGAACGGCGAGCGGCTCCGGCTGCTGCCGGGACCGCGGGGATTCGAGCCGCTCCGGCCGCGGCCGGGACCCCGTGCCGGAAGCCGGCATCCCGGGACAGCCCCGGGACGGCCCCGGTCGCCGGCCGGGTGACGTTCAGCGAAGCGGCTGCCGCCAGTCTTTGGGCCTCCCCCGTGCCGGGGCCGCGGGGCTTCGAGTCGGTCCGGCCGCGGCTGGGACCCCGTGCCTGTCGCAGGCTTCCCGGGACGGCCCCGGAACGGCCGCGGTCGCCGGCCGGGTGACGTTCACCGAGGCGACTGCCGGCTGTCTTCGAGCCCCCACCCCTGCCGTGGCCGCGGGGATTCGCCCCGGTCCGGCAGCTGACGGTTCCCTGTGTCGGACGCCGGCTTCCCGGGACTGCCCCGGGACAGCCCCGGTCGCCTCCCGGGTGACGTTCACCGAAGCTGCTGCCGCCTGTCTTTGTCCCCCCCCCCCCGTGCTCTCCCTCAGGCGGGAGGTAGACGTGCTCTCCCTGGGCGAGTAGACGTGCTCTCCCTGGGCGAGTAGACGTGCTCTCCCTCGGCGAGTAGACGTGCTCTCCCTCGGCGAGTAGACGTGCTCTCCCTCGGCGAGTAGACGTGCTCTCCCTCGGCGAGTAGACGTGCTCTCCCTGGGCGAGTAGACGTGCTCTCCCTCGGCGGGTAGACGTGCTCTCCCTCGGCGAGTAGACGTGCTCTCCCTGGGCGAGTAGACGTGCTCTCCCTGGGCGAGTAGACGTGCTCTCCCTGGGCGAGTAGACGTGCTCTCCCTGGGCGAGTAGACGTGCTCTCCCTGGGCGAGTAGACGTGCTCTCCCTGGGCGAGTAGACGTGCTCTCCCTCGGCGAGTAGACGTGCTCTCCCTCGGCGAGTAGACGTGCTCTCCCTCGGCGAGTAGACGTGCTCTCCCTGGGCGAGTAGACGTGCTCTCCCTGGGCGAGTAGACGTGCTCTCCCTCGGCGAGTAGACGTGCTCTCCGCGGAGATCGCGCTTGTCGCC
>NW_027143233.1:62500-72383 GCF_026170545.1 Melanerpes formicivorus
CCCCCTCCCGACGTTGCCTCTTGCCGCTACCCCTGCCCCCGCCCCGCTGCCGGTTTGCGCGGAGCCCCCCCTTCCCGCCGTTGCCTCTTGCCGCTACCCCCGCCCCCCCCCCGCTGCCGGTTTGCGCGGAGCCCCCCCTTCCCGCCGTTGCCTCTTGCCGCTACCCCCGCCCCCCCCCCGCTGCCGGTTTGCGCGGAGCCCCCCCTTCCCGCCGTTGCCTCTTGCCGCTACCCCCCGCCCCCCCCCCGCTGCCGGTTTGCGCGGAGCCCCCCCTTCCCGCCGTTGCCTCTTGCCGCTACCCCCGCCCCCCCCCGCTGCCGGTTTGCGCGGAGCCCCCCCTCCCGACGTTGCCTCTTGCCGCTACCCCCCGCCCCCCCCCCGCTGCCGGTTTGCGCGGAGCCCCCCCTCCCGACGTTGCCTCTTGCCGCTACCCCCGCCCCCGCCCCGCTGCCGGTTTGCGCGGAGCCCCCCCTTCCCGCCGTTGCCTCTTGCCGCTACCCCCGCCCCCCCCCCCCCGCTGCCGGTTTGCGCGGAGCCCCCCCTCCCGACGTTGCCTCTTGCCGCTACCCCGCGCCCCCCGCCCCGCTGCCGGTTTGCGCGGAGCCCCCCCTTCCCGCCGTTGCCTCTTGCCGCTACCCCCCGCCCCCCCCCCCCCGTTACCGGTTTGCGCGGAGCCCCCCCTCCCGACGTTGCCTCTTGCCGCTGCTGCCACCCCCAGCTCCCCACACCCCCCGGCTCGCCGTTAGCGGTTTGCGCGGAGCCCCCCCTTCCCCCCTTCGCGGGCTGCCGCTTCCCTCCCGGGCTGCCCGGCTGCTCTCTAACCCCTGCGACCGAGGCGGCGCTGTTAGGGCGGCCGTGCCGGTGCCCCTTGCCGCAGCTAGCCTCTCGCCGCTGCCCCTCCCGTCCGTCGTCCCCCGTCCCCAAAAACTTGCTGCTCTCCACGCTGGAGCCTGCACGGGGGAGGTTGCGCTCCGCTCCTCCGGCCCTAAAGCCGCCCTCGCCCGCCCCCCGGCTTGCCGCTTGGCTCGGCTGCCCGCCCCCCCCGCTAATCCCCCCAACGCCCCCTCCCCAAAAACACCCCAGCCCTACCGCATGCCGCTCCCCCTCTCCCCGCTCTCGCTGACCGCTGCCACCCCCCCCCCACCCCTCCCCCCCGAAACAAACCCCCCCAGCCCTACCGCATGCCGCTCCCCCTCTCTCCCTAGCCTGCCCCCCCCGCCGTCGCTTGCTGCCGCCGCCGCCGCCGCCGCCGCCGCCGCCGCCGCCGGGACCCGCCTCGGCCTGGTGGCGCGCGCTCGGAGATCCCCGGCTACCCGTCCGTCCGTCCCTCCCTCCCGCCCCGCCCCGGGGGAGGGCCCGGGGCAGCGCGGGCAGGCGGGGAGCAAAAAAAGGCGCGGGCGCCAAAAAACGTCGGGGTCCCGGGGTGGCGGAGGGGGGCGGCGGCGGGGGCGGCGGCGGGTACACGGCGCCGGGTCCAGGGCGCCGGGTCCAGCCCGTCCCGGGGCGGGGACAGGTGGTGTCGTCCGTCCCCGCCCCCGTAACCTGCTCTGAAGCATCCGCTTCCCGCCGCGGTTCGCCCTCCACCCCCCCGCCGCACACGCAGCTGCCGCTTCCCGCCGCCTCTGCCCCCCGCCCCGGGATCAACCACCCGCCGGGTCCAGCCGGTCCCGGTCCCGGGAACCTGCTCCCGGGGCCAGCCGGAGCCACGCCCCCTCCTCTGACGCTTCCAGCTGCCGCCTCCCCTCCCACCCCCCAAACTCACACTGGCCCTCGCCGGCCCGCCCACCCGCCTACCTGCTTGCCCGCCGCCGCTGGGTGGCGTGCCGGACACTCTCGCACACAGGTACACAGACAGGGACACAGGGACACAGGCACTCAGGCACACAGGGACACAGGGACACAGGGACACAAGGACACAGGGACACAGGCACTCAGGCACTCAGGCACTCAGGGACACAGGGACACAGGGACACAGGCACTCAGGCACTCAGGGACACAGGGACACAGGGACACAAGGACACAGGGACACAGGCACTCAGGCACTCAGGCACTCAGGGACACAGGGACACAGGGACACAGGGACACAGGGACACAGGGACACAGGCACTCAGGCACACAGGGACACAGGTGGCGGGCCGGAGGCCTCTCCCCACTGTGTGGCAGGGGTCCAAGAGCCACCCCAGCCCAACCCAGAGGGTCTTTTGCACCTCTCTAGAGGCCACCCAGAGACCCCAGGCCGCAGCAGAAGCCTCCCCCGCATGCTCTGCAGGCTTCCGACCCACCCCAGGCCGCACCAGAAGCCTCCCCCGCACGCTCTGCAGGCTTCCGACCCACCCCAGGCCACAGCAGAAGCCTCTCCCGCACGCTCTGCAGGCTTCTCAGCCACCCCAGGCCGCAGCAGAAGCCTCTCCCGCACGCTCTGCAGGCTTCTCAGCCACCCCAGGCCGCACCAGAAGCCTCTCCCGCACGCTCTGCAGGCTTCTCAGCCACCCCAGGCCGCAGCAGAAGCCTCTCCCGCACGCTCTGCAGGCTTCTCAGCCACCCCAGGCCGCAGCAGAAGCCTCTCCCGCACGCTCTGCAGGCTTCTCAGCCACCCCAGGCCGCAGCAGAAGCCTCTCCCGCACGCTCTGCAGGCTTCTCAGCCACCCCAGGCCGCACCAGAAGCCTCTCCCGCACGCTCTGCAGGCTTCTCAGCCACCCCAGGCCGCAGCAGAAGCCTCTCCCGCACGCTCTGCAGGCTTCCGACCCACCCCAGGCCGCAGCAGAAGCCTCTCCCGCACGCTCTGCAGGCTTCCGACCCACCCCAGGCCGCAACAGAAGCCTCTCCCGCACGCTCTGCAGGCTTCCGACCCACCCCAGGCCGCAGCAGAAGCCTCTCCCGCACGCTCTGCAGGCTTCCGTCCCACCCCAGGCCGCACCAGAAGCCTCCCCCGCACGCTCTGCAGGCTTCCGTCCCACCCCAGGCCGCAGCAGAAGCCTCTCCCGCACGCTCTGCAGGCTTCCGACCCACCCCAGGCCCCAACAGAAGCCTCTCCCGCACGCTCTGCAGGCTTCTCAGCCACCCCAGGCCGCAGCAGAAGCCTCTCCCGCACGCTCTGCAGGCTTCTCAGCCACCCCAGGCCGCAGCAGAAGCCTCCCCCGCATGCTCTGCAGGCTTCCGACCCACCCCAGGCCGCAACAGAAGCCTCCCCCGCACGCTCTGTAGGCTTCTGACCCACCCCAGGCCCCAACAGAAGCCTCCCCCGCACGCTCTGCAGGCTTCTCAGCCACCCCAGGCCGCAGCAGAAGCCTCTCCCGCACGCTCTGCAGGCTTCTCAGCCACCCCAGGCCGCACCAGAAGCCTCTCCCGCACGCTCTGCAGGCTTCTCAGCCACCCCAGGCCGCACCAGAAGCCTCCCCCGCACGCTCTGCAGGCTTCCGACCCACCCCAGGCCGCACCAGAAGCCTCCCCCGCACGCTCTGCAGGCTTCCGACCCACCCCAGGCCGCACCAGAAGCCTCTCCCGCACGCTCTGCAGGCTTCCGACCCACCCCAGGCCGCACCAGAAGCCTCCCCCGCACGCTCTGCAGGCTTCTCCGCCACCACAGGCCGCACCAGAGGATCTTTTGCACCTCTCTGGACGCCACCCAGAGACTCCAGGCCGCACCAGAGGCCCCCCCCCCCAACCATTTACAGGCTGCAGTGCCAGCCTAGGCCCCGCTGGCAGCCTCCCTTGTCTGCTTTGGAAGGCCTCCCATCCACTCCAGACCTGCCTGGAGGCCTCCCTCGACTGCTCCCGGGGCCCTCGAAGCCACCCTAGGCCTTTCTGGAGGACCTGCTCGACCGCTCGGGCGGCTTCTGACGCACCCTCGGCCATCCGGCGCCCAGCAGCTCCCAGGGCCAGGCACCGGCCTCCCCCTCCGGCCGCCCCTGGGGCCGGGGGTGGCTCGGACTCGGCGCCCCCAACGTGTCGTCCCGTCCCCCCCCCGCCCCGCACCGCCGAACATTCGCTGCAGCCGAGGGCTTGCCGCTCGACGCCTACCCCACCCGCCCAGCCCCCCGCTGCGGCCCGGCGCTGCCCCGGCCGCTGCGCCCCGCCTCTCATCGCTCCCCCCACCCGGCAACCGGCCGCCGGGCACGGCAAGTCCCAGGGCAGGGAACAGGTGCTGCCGGGACCCCGTGCTGGCTGCCGGCTTCCCGGGGCTGCCCCGGGCACGGACAGGTCGCCCCCCCGCCCCGGCGAATGTTCACCGAACCGGCTGCCGGCTGCCTTCGAGCACCCCCCGCCCCCCGCCACTATCGTCCCCCCCGCCCCCCCCTCCGCCTCCGCTGCCGCTTCTCCCCGCACCGCCTCCACTGCCTCCCCCCGCCGCCGGCGAACGAGTCGCCGGATCCGTAGGGTGCCGGGAGCCCGAACGGCGAGCGGCTCCGGCTGCTGCCGGGGCCGCGGGGCTTCGAGCCGCTCCGGCCGCGGCCGGGACCCCGTGCCGGAAGCCGGCATCCCGGGACGGCCCCGGGACGGCCCCGGTCGCCGGCCGGGTGACGTTCAGCGAAGCGGCTGCCGCCAGTCTTTGGGCCTCCCCCGTGCCGGGGCCGCGGGGCTTCGAGCCGGTCCGGCCGCGGCCGGGATCCCGGGCCGGACGATGGCTTCCCGGGCCGGTCCCGGTCGCCTCCCGGGTGACGTTCACCGAAGCGGCTGCCAGCTGTCTTCGAGCCCCCCCCCCCCCTCCGCCTCCGCTGCCGCTTCTCCCCGCACCCCCTCCACTGCCTCCCCCCGCCGCCGGCGAACGAGTCGCCGGATCTGTAGGGTGCCGGGAGCCCGAACGGCGAGCGGCTCCGGCTGCTGCCGGGGCCGCGGGGATTCGAGCCGCTCCGGCCGCGGCCGGGACCCCGTGCCGGAAGCCGGCATCCCCGGACAGCCCCGGGACGGCCCCGGTCGCCGGCCGGGTGACGTTCACCGAAGCGGCTGCCGGCTGTCTTCGAGCCCCCCCCCCCCTCCGCCTCCGCTGCCGCTTCTGCCCGCACCCCCTCCACTGCCTCCCCCCGCCGCCGGCGAACGAGTCGGCGGATCCGTAGGGTGCCGGGAGCCCGAACGGCGAGCGGCTCCGGCTGCTGCCGGGACCGCGGGGATTCGAGCCGCTCCGGCCGCGGCCGGGACCCCGTGCCGGAAGCCGGCATCCCGGGACGGCCCCGGGACGGCCCCGGTCGCCGGCCGGGTGACGTTCAGCGAAGCGGCTGCCGCCAGTCTTTGGGCCTCCCCCGTGCCGGGGCCGCGGGGCTTCGAGCCGGTCCGGCCGCGGCCGGGATCCCGGGCCGGACGATGGCTTCCCGGGCCGGTCCCGGTCGCCTCCCGGGTGACGTTCACCGAAGCGGCTGCCGGCTGTCTTCGAGCCCCCCCCCCCCTCCGCCTCCGCTGCCGCTTCTGCCCGCACCCCCTCCACTGCCTCCCCCCGCCGCCGGCGAACGAGTCGCCGGATCTGTAGGGTGCCGGGAGCCCGAACGGCGAGCGGCTCCGGCTGCTGCCGGGACCGCGGGGATTCGAGCCGCTCCGGCCGCGGCCGGGACCCCGTGCCGGAAGCCGGCATCCCCGGACAGCCCCGGGACGGCCCCGGTCGCCGGCCGGGTGACGTTCACCGAAGCGGCTGCCGGCTGTCTTCGAGCCCCCCCCCCCCTCCGCCTCCGCTGCCGCTTCTGCCCGCACCCCCTCCACTGCCTCCCCCCGCCGCCGGCGAACGAGTCGGCGGATCCGTAGGGTGCCGGGAGCCCGAACGGCGAGCGGCTCCGGCTGCTGCCGGGACCGCGGGGATTCGAGCCGCTCCGGCCGCGGCCGGGACCCCGTGCCGGAAGCCGGCATCCCGGGACGGCCCCGGGACGGCCCCGGTCGCCGGCCGGGTGACGTTCAGCGAAGCGGCTGCCGCCAGTCTTTGGGCCTCCCCCGTGCCGGGGCCGCGGGGCTTCGAGCCGGTCCGGCCGCGGCCGGGATCCCGGGCCGGACGATGGCTTCCCGGGCCGGTCCCGGTCGCCTCCCGGGTGACGTTCACCGAAGCGGCTGCCGGCTGTCTTCGAGCCCCCCCCCCCCCTCCGCCTCCGCTGCCGCTTCTGCCCGCACCCCCTCCACTGCCTCCCCCCGCCGCCGGCGAACGAGTCGCCGGATCTGTAGGGTGCCGGGAGCCCGAACGGCGAGCGGCTCCGGCTGCTGCCGGGGCCGCGGGGATTCGAGCCGCTCCGGCCGCGGCCGGGACCCCGTGCCGGAAGCCGGCATCCCCGGACAGCCCCGGGACGGCCCCGGTCGCCGGCCGGGTGACGTTCACCGAAGCGGCTGCCGGCTGTCTTCGAGCCCCCCCCCCCCTCCGCCTCCGCTGCCGCTTCTGCCCGCACCCCCTCCACTGCCTCCCCCCGCCGCCGGCGAACGAGTCGGCGGATCCGTAGGGTGCCGGGAGCCCGAACGGCGAGCGGCTCCGGCTGCTGCCGGGACCGCGGGGCTTCGAGCCGCTCCGGCCGCGGCCGGGACCCCGTGCCGGAAGCCGGCATCCCGGGACGGCCCCGGGACGGCCCCGGTCGCCGGCCGGGTGACGTTCAGCGAAGCGGCTGCCGCCAGTCTTTGGGCCTCCCCCGTGCCGGGGCCGCGGGGCTTCGAGCCGGTCCGGCCGCGGCCGGGATCCGGGGCCGGACGATGGCTTCCCGGGCTGGTCCCGGTCGCCTCCCGGGTGACGTTCACCGAAGCGGCTGACGGCTGTCTCCGAGCCCCCCCCCCCCCCCTCCGCCTCCGCTGCCGCTTCTGCCCGCACCCCCTCCACTGCCTCCCCCCGCCGCCCGCGAACGAGTCGCCGGATCTGTAGGGTGCCGGGAGCCCGAACGGCGAGCGGCTCCGGCTGCTGCCGGGACCGCGGGGATTCGAGCCGCTCCGGCCGCGGCCGGGACCCCGTGCCGGAAGCCGGCATCCCCGGACAGCCCCGGGACGGCCCCGGTCGCCGGCCGGGTGACGTTCACCGAAGCGGCTGCCGGCTGTCTTCGAGCCCCCCCCCCTCCACCTCCGCTGCCGCTTCTGCCCGCACCCCCTCCACTGCCTCCCCCCGCCGCCGGCGAACGAGTCGCCGGATCCGTAGGGTGCCGGGAGCCCGAACGGCGAGCGGCTCCGGCTGCTGCCGGGACCGCGGGGATTCGAGCCGCTCCGGCCGCGGCCGGGACCCCGTGGCGGAAGCCAGCATCCCGGGACGGCCCCGGGACGGCCCCGATCGCCTCCTGGGTGACGTTCACCGAAGCGGCTGCCGGCTGTCTTCGAGCCCCCCCCCCCCTCCGCCTCCGCTGCCGCTTCTCCCCGCACCCCCTCCACTGCCTCCCCCCGCCGCCGGCGAACGAGTCGGCGGATCCATACCGTCCCGAGAGCCCGAGGCGGCGGCACCCAGTGCGGGTCCGGCCGAGGCCGGGACCCCGTGCCTGTCGCAGGCTTCCCGGGACGGCCCCGGAACGGCCGCGGTCGCCGGCCGGGTGACGTTCTCCGAAGCGGCTGCCGGCTGTCTTCGAGCCCCCCCCCCCCTCCGCCTCCGCTGCCGCTTCTGCCCGCACCTCCTTCACTGCCTCCCCCCGCCGCCCGCGAACGAGTCGGCGGATCCGTAGGGTGCCGGGAGCCCGAACGGCGAGCGGCTCCGGCTGCTGCCGGGACCGCGGGGATTCGAGCCGCTCCGGCCGCGGCCGGGACCCCGTGCCGGAAGCCGGCATCCCGGGACAGCCCCGGGACGGCCCCGGTCGCCGGCCGGGTGACGTTCAGCGAAGCGGCTGCCGCCAGTCTTTGGGCCTCCCCCGTGCCGGGGCCGCGGGGCTTCGAGTCGGTCCGGCCGCGGCTGGGACCCCGTGCCTGTCGCAGGCTTCCCGGGACGGCCCCGGAACGGCCGCGGTCGCCGGCCGGGTGACGTTCACCGAGGCGACTGCCGGCTGTCTTCGAGCCCCCACCCCTGCCGTGGCCGCGGGGATTCGCCCCGGTCCGGCAGCTGACGGTTCCCTGTGTCGGACGCCGGCTTCCCGGGACTGCCCCGGGACAGCCCCGGTCGCCTCCCGGGTGACGTTCACCGAAGCTGCTGCCGCCTGTCTTTGTCCCCCCCCCCCGTGCTCTCCCTCAGGCGGGAGGTAGACGTGCTCTCCCTGGGCGAGTAGACGTGCTCTCCCTGGGCGAGTAGACGTGCTCTCCCTGGGCGAGTAGACGTGCTCTCCCTCGGCGAGTAGACGTGCTCTCCCTCGGCGAGTAGACGTGCTCTCCCTCGGCGAGTAGACGTGCTCTCCCTGGGCGAGTAGACGTGCTCTCCCTCGGCGAGTAGACGTGCTCTCCCTCGGCGAGTAGACGTGCTCTCCCTGGGCGAGTAGACGTGCTCTCCCTGGGCGAGTAGACGTGCTCTCCCTGGGCGAGTAGACGTGCTCTCCCTGGGCGAGTAGACGTGCTCTCCCTGGGCGAGTAGACGTGCTCTCCCTGGGCGAGTAGACGTGCTCTCCCTCGGCGAGTAGACGTGCTCTCCCTCGGCGAGTAGACGTGCTCTCCCTCGGCGAGTAGACGTGCTCTCCCTGGGCGAGTAGACGTGCTCTCCCTGGGCGAGTAGACGTGCTCTCCCTCGGCGAGTAGACGTGCTCTCCGCGGAGATCGCGCTTGTCGCCAAGGGGTCGCTGTTGCGCTCTGCCTCCGCCTACGTCATCGTACAAGCCGGCGTGATTTCTGCGACCTGCCGCTGGGCGGAGGTCGGCTGGTTGTGCGCTCGCGGAGCTGACGGCCCTCCAGTTCCGTATATGAGGGAACAAGCGACGCCGAGCACTCCCAGGGCAGCGCTGCCGAGCGGCTGCTCCAAGCCACCCGCCAGGCGGCTGGGCAGGGGTCCGTCTGGCTTCTCGGTGGCTTTCGCCCGGGTCAGAGAGGGGACCCGCGGGGCCGAACAAAGGCGCGGCGGTTTGGAGCGGCCGCTGGCGCACCCTCAGCGGTGTTGGATGGGTTTCGCTCGTCCGTGAGCCGGAGCCCAGCCCGGGCTCGGCAACGAAAGCGGGGAAAAGAAAAAAAGTTGACGAGTGGCTGGCGCCGGCCACTGCCGAAGTGTGGAACCCCCGAAGCGACGTTTGCCCGGTGGGGCACGGGGGCAGAGAAAGCCGGGGAGACGTGGTGCCGGCGTCGGTCCCACCAAGAATGGAAAGCAAGCCCGTCCAGGCACGGCGAGAGAGAGCCCGGTAAGGGGCAGAGAGAGTTCCCAGCACTGGACCCTCTTCACGGGGGTTCCCCCCCATGACCAAAGCCGCAGCCCGCGGGGGCACGGCATCGAAGGGAAAAGCCAGCGGCGGTGACTGGCCACTCGTATGCTATGGAGCCCGGCATGGGGGGAGGAGGGCAAGCCGGTGCCCCAGCACGGCTTCCTCCTGGCTCCAGAGGGGCGCCCCGTGATGGAGATGTAACTCGGTGCAGCTTGAGGGAAAATGCAAGCCCACATTTCGGGGAGGCAGAGGTGCCCTGTGAGCCGGTGCGGCCCGGTGCAGCTTGCCCCCCCCCCCATCTCTGGAGGGCGCCCCGTTTGCTCCTCCGGCGTGTTGCCCGCACGCCGAGCCCCGTGCCTGCTGGCTGCTCCCGAGGGCGGTGGCGGGTGCGCGTGGCTGTGTCTGTCCCAGAAGAGCGAGGCCGTGGGGCCTCCGCTGGCTTCCTTTCCTTCTGTCCTTGTTGATCGATGAGGCCTTTCGGGTCGCGTCGGAAAGGGCCCCCGGCCGGCAGGGCAAGGGCGGTCTTCCTTTCCACTTCGCTTCCCGTCGCGTGTGAGGTGTCGTCCTCGTTCCCCCAGCCCCGAGCGGCTCGAGCGGGGGGGAGCCGTGGCGTTAGCGGCCCGGCGCGTGCCTTGCCGCATCCTCCCCTTTCCACCTCCCCCCCGGCGCTGGGGCAGGGTTC
>NW_027143234.1:0-12500 GCF_026170545.1 Melanerpes formicivorus
GGCCTTCTTGGCCCCCTGGGCACACTGCTGCCTCATGTTCATCTGCTGTCCCCTACTCCTCCCAGGTCCCTCTCTGCCTGGCTGCTCTCAGCCACTCTGCCCCCAGCCTGTAGCACTGCTGGTTGTTGTGTGGGGTTGCTGTGGCCAATGTGCAGCCCCTGGCACTTGGAATCCTGTACTCTGGAAGTCTTTGTGGGTGCTCTTTAACTCTGGGAGGCTTTGTGGGTACTCCCTATCTCTGGCTGTGTCTGTGGGTGCTCCAAAGGTCTCCTTCCACTGGCTGTGGCAGGTGCTGCTGGGCTGCTCTCCTCTCCCTCCTCTCATGTGCCCCTTTCACCTTCTCTTCAGCCCAGTTTGCAGCAGTTCCTACATGCCCTCATTGGTCTCACTGGAACCCAGCCCCCTCCAGCCTCTCAGTTCCCTGCAGGCACACCCAGGCTAACAGGGCTGGCACTCCAAACCTCTATGAGAAGCAGTGGGAGATGCAGGCTCTCTGCAGCTCCTGGCACCCAGCTGGCTCCAAGGGCTCTGCCAACCTTCTCCTGGGAAAGTCATTGCCCACATCTGTGGCTTCAACTCGCCCATCAAAGTGCTTCAGTTCCACCCCACCCCAGGTCCTCTCCCGCTCCTTGTCCTTACTGCCTGCCTGCTGCCGTGCTTGCAGGCTCAGCTTGGTGTGACTCAAGTGGCTCTCCTAGGGAGGCAGCTTGGGAAGGGTCTGGGGCAGAGCTTGGTGCCCAGGCTGGTGCAGGGTAAGAGTGGCAGGGCAGGGAAAGCAGGGCTGGCTGTGTGCTGCTCTTCACCTAACAGTGAGACCAGGGAAGCAAATTCCTCCTCTCTGGGTCCACTTCAGCCTCTCCTTGTGGCACCCTCAGTGGTACCCAGAGGAAAACAGAGGCCTTCACTGCAGCTGCTCTGTCACACAGCTGTGGGTGTTCTTCCTTTAGCCTTCCTCACCCTGACCACCCCCACCCACCCCAAATCCTCCTCTGTCTCCCCACAAACGTTTCCTTCAGCAGCAGCAGCTGACAGCTTTGCAGAGGGAATTAAGGGTTGGTTCCTAGGCTCCAGGGGAGCTCTGACTGCCAGCACCCAGCCGAGGAGCAAACAGATCCCCAGACCCCTGCTCCCCGGACCAGAGCTTGCCCAGGGAGTGAGCAGCGAGTGATGAAGGCTCTGTTAGGGGATCACAGGCAGCCTGCTGAGCTGCTGCCTTTGTTCCTCCTCCAGGCATCCGTGTGAAAACCACTGCCCCGTTTGGGATGCACGCCGCGCTGTTGGCACAACAACAGAGGCTTCTCCTTTGCCCTCCTCCTTTTTTTCCCCTCCCCTTTTTCCTCTTCCTTTTTTCTCCTTTTATTCCTCCTCCTTTTTTTCCTCCTCCTTTTTTTGTCCTCCTTTTTTTCTCTTCCTTTTTTCTCCTCCTTTTATTCTCCTCCTTTTTTTCCTGCTTCTTTTTTTCCTGCTCCTTTTTTCCTCCTCCTTTTTTTGTCCTCCTTTTTTCCTCTTCCTTTTTTCTCCTCCTTTTATCCCTCCTCCTTTTATTCTCCTCCTTTTTTTCCTGCTTCTTTTTTCCTGCTCCTTTTTTTCCTCCTCCTTTTTTCCTCTTCCTTTTTTCTCCTCCTTTTATTCCTCCTCCTTTTTATCCTCCTCCTTTTTTTCCTCCTCTTTTTTTCTCCTCCTTTTTTTTCTCTTCCTTTTTTCTCCTCCTTTTATTCCTCCTCCTTTTTTTCTTCTCCTTTCATTTGTCCTCCTTTTTTTTCTCCTCATTTTTCCCTCTTCATTTTCTCTGCTCCTTTTATTCCTTCTTTTTTCTCCTTTTCCCTGCTCCTTTTTTTCCTCCTCGGTTTTTTTCTCCTCATTTTTTCTTCTCCTTTTATTCCTCCTCCTTTTTTTCTCCTCCTTTTTCCCTCTTCCTTTTTTCTCCTCCTTTTTTTTTTTCTCCTCCTTTTTTCCTCTTCCTTTTTTCTCCTCCTTTTATTCCTCCTCCTTTTTATCCTCCTCCTTTTTTTTCCTCCTCTTTTTTTTCTCCTCCTTTTTTTCCTCCTCCTTTTTTCCCCCTCCTTATTTTCTCCTCCTTTTTTCCTCTTCCTTTTTTTCTCCTCCTTTTTTTCCTCCTCCTTTTTTCCTCTTCCTTTTTTTCCTCCTCCTCTTTTTCTCCTCCTTTTTTCCTCTTCCTTTTTTCTCCTCCTTTTATTCCTCCTCCTTTTTATCCTCCTCCTTTTTTTCCTCCTCTTTTTTTTCTCCTCCTTTTTTTCCTCCTCCTTTTTTCCCCCCTCCTTATTTTCTCCTCCTTTTTTCCTCTTCCTTTTTTTTTCTCCTCCTTTTTTTCCTCCTCCTTTTTTCCTCTTCCTTTTTTTCCTCCTCCTCTTTTTCTCCTCCTTTTTTCCTCTTCCTTTTTCCTCCTCCTTTTTTCCTCTTCCTTTTTTTTCTCCTCCTTTTTTTCTCTTCCTTTTTCTCCTCCTTTTATTCCTCCTCCTTTTTTCCTCCTCCTTTCATTCCTCCTTTTTCCCTCCTCGTTTTTCCCTCTTCCTTTTTTCCTCTTCCTTTTTTCTGCTCCTTTTATTCCTTCTTTTTTTCTCCTTTTTCCAGCTCCTTTTTTTCCTCCTCATTTTTTTTCTGCTCATTTTTTCTCCTCCTTTTATTTCTCCTCCTTTTTTCTCCTCCTTTTTTCCTCTTCCTTTTTTCTCCTCTTTTTTTTCTCCTCCCTTTTTTCCTCCTCCTTTCCCCCCTTTTTTCCTCCTTTTTTTCCTCCTCCTTTTTTTCTTCTCCTTTTTTCCTCCACTTTTTTCCTCCTCTCTTTTTTCTTCCTCCACTTTTCCCCTTCACTTTCTTTCCCTCCTCCTTTTTTCTCCACTTTTTCCTCCTCCATTTTTTCCTTCTCTTTGTTACCTCCTCCTTTTTCCTCCTTTTATTCTTCCTCCAAGGGCATCCTGGCCTGCAGCAGGAAGAGTGTGGCCAGCAGCAGCAGGGAAGTCCTTCTGCCCTGTGCTCAGCACTGCTCAGGCCACACCTTGAGTCCTGTGTCCAGCTCTGGGCTCCTCAGCTTAGGAAAGAGGTTGAGCTGCTGGAAGGTGTCCAGAGAAGGGCAACAAAGCTGGGGAGGGGTCTGGAGCACAGCCCTGGGAGGAGAGGCTGAGGGAGCTGGGGTTGCTTAGCCTGCAGAAGAGGAGGCTCAGGGGAGACCTTCTTGCTCTCTGCAACTCCCTGCAGGGAGGTTGGAGCCAGGTGGGGGTTGGGCTCTTCTCCCAGGCAGCCAGCAGCAGAACAAGAGGACACAGTCTCAAGCTGTGCCAGGGGAGGTTGAGGCTGGAGGTGAGGAGAAAGTTGTTCCCAGCAAGAGAGATTGGCCCTGGGGATGTGCTGCCCAGGGAGGTGGTGGAGTCCCCATCCCTGGAGGTGTTTAGGAAGAGCCTGGCTGAGGCCCTTGGTGCTATGGTTGAGTTGATCAGATGGTGCTGGGTGACAGCTTGGACTTGATGCTCTCTGAGGTCTCTTCCAGCCTGACTGATTCAGTGAGTCCAGGAAATGTCCATGCCATGTGCTCCCCAGGGGGCTGAGTGACACAGGCTCCACAGCCTCCCAGGATGTTGCTCTCCAGAGCTTTCCCTGCCTCTGGGAGGTGCTGCCAGTTGAACCCAGTGCTCCTGATCCCCTGGGGCAGAGACAAACTGCAGCTCCTGCTGCTCTGGAGCACCTCCCTGCCTGTTCAAAAGCATTCAAAGCCAGGCTGGATGAGGCCCTGAGCACCCTGCTCTAACAGGAGGTGTGCCCATGGCAGGGGGGTGGGGATGAGATGATCTTGGAGGCCCCCTCCAACCCTCCCCATTCTCTGTGCTGTGTTTGTTCACAGGTCCTCCCTCAGCCTGCTGTAGAATGAAGTGAGCTGAAACCCCCAAGCCTCTCTTGGCAGCCTTGCACTGAGCAGGGGCTGTGATGAAGAGGAGGGAAATGTGGTCCCCAAGCAGCTGCAGAGCCCTGGGGCTCTTCTCAGCACTTTGGAGAAAGCTGGGGATGCTTCTGGCCCCTCCCAGGGCAGAACCAGGAGAGAGAGCCCCGAGGTGAGGGCATGAGGCTGCTGGGGGGGGGTGCTGGTGTCCCTTCACTCTGGTGGCTGCAGGGGGAACAGCTTCACCCTCCCGACCTGGTGCTGTGCCCAGGCCTGTGCTTCCTCAGGCTTTTCCCTCTCAGGCCAGGAGAAACCCCAGCCTCCTCCATGGGGTTTTCACCTCAGCACTGAGAGCCATGGGGAATGGCTCCTGGAAGAGCCCCACCGGGAGCCACTGCCTGCTGCAGCTGGAGAGCAGCTCAGGGCAGCTGTGCTTCCCCAGGGCTCTCCAGGAGCTGTCCTTCAGCCAGAGGCAGGGCTGTGCTCTGGGCAGGCTTGGGGGGCTGCCTTCCACACCTGCATAGGGAGGTGATGGATTTGTCCCCTGGAATGTGATGGGCTCCAGGCTTGGCTCTGCCTTTGTCTGGCCCAGGGCTGCATTCCTCTCAGCTGGGGAAGACTGGAGATGGCTGCAGGCTGAGGGAGACGTGCCAGCTTTGGCACAGCAGGGGTGGCTTGGCTCCTGGCTGAAGGGACCATGGCTGGGCACAGCCAGGCTTCACTGAGGCACAGTTTGGCCTTGGACCTCTTTCTAAGAAGGGGCATTTCAGGGCTTCCTTCCCTGCCTCCCCTCTGGCTCCTCCTAGGCCTGAATGTGCCTTGCTGGCAGGTGGAGACAGTACAGGTCCTGCCCTCAGCAGCTCTACCTGCTGCCTGCCCTCAGCAGCTCTGCCTGCCCTCAGCAGCTCTGCCTCTGCCTGCCCTCAGCAGCTCTGCATCTGCCTGCCCTCAGCAGCTCTGCCTGCCCTCAGCAGCTCTGCCTCTGCCTGCCCACAGCAGCTCTGCCTCTGCCTGCCCTCAGCAGCTCTGCATCTGCCTGCCCTCAGCAGCTCTGCCTGCCCTCAGCAGCTCTGCCTCTGCCTGCCCTCAGCAGCTCTGCCTCTGCCTGCCCACAGCAGCTCTGCCTCTGCCTGCCCTCAGCAGCTCTACCTCTGCCTGCTCCTCAGCAGCTCTGCCTCTGCCTGCCCTCAGCAGCTCTGCCTCTGCCTGCCCTCAGCAGCTCTGCCTCTGCCTGCTCCTCAGCAGCTCTGCCTGCTGCCTGCTCCTCAGCAGCTCTGCCTCTGCCTGCTCCTCAGCAGCTCTGCCTGCTGCCTGCTCCTCAGCAGCTCTGCCTCTGCCTGCTCCTCAGCAGCTCTGCCTGCTGCCTGCCCTCAGCAGCTCTGCCTCTGCCTGCTCCTCAGCAGCTCTGCCTGCCCTCAGCAGCTCTGCCTGCTGCCTGCTCCTCAGCAGCTCTGCCTCTGCCTGCCCTCAGCAGCTCTGCCTCTGCCTGCTCCTCAGCAGCTCTGCCTGCTGCCTGCTCCTCAGCAGCTCTGCCTCTGCCTGCCCTCAGCAGCTCTGCCTCTGCCTGCTCCTCAGCAGCTCTGCCTGCTGCCTGCTCCTCAGCAGCTCTGCCTGCTGCCTGCTCCTCAGCAGCTCTGCCTGCTCCTCAGCAGCTCTGCCTGCTGCCTGCTCCTCAGCAGCTCTGCCTCTGCCTGCTCCTCAGCAGCTCTGCCTGCCCTCAGCAGCTCTGCCTGCTGCCTGCTCCTCAGCAGCTCTGCCTCTGCCTGCTCCTCAGCAGCTCTGCCTGCCCTCAGCAGCTCTGCCTCTGCCTGCCCTCAGCAGCTCTGCCTCTGCCTGCTCCTCAGCAGCTCTGCCTGCTGCCTGCTCCTCAGCAGCTCTGCCTGCTGCCTGCTCCTCAGCAGCTCTGCCTCTGCCTGCTCCTCAGCAGCTCTGCCTCTGCCTGCTCCTCAGCAGCTCTGCCTGCTGCCTGCCCTCAGCAGCTCTACCTCTGCCTGCTCCTCAGCAGCTCTGCCTCTGCCTGCCCTCAGCAGCTCTGCCTCTGCCTGCCCTCAGCAGCTCTGCCTCTGCCTGCTCCTCAGCAGCTCTGCCTCTGCCTGCTCCTCAGCAGCTCTGCCTCTGCCTGCCCTCAGCAGCTCTGCCTCTGCCTGCTCCTCAGCAGCTCTGCCTCTACCTGCCCTCAGCAGCTCTGCCTCTGCCTGCCCTCAGCAGCAGCTGCTAACCAGGTTATCAGTGAGCTGAGTGACCCATCAGCCTCTCCCTAGCAGCATCAGCTCTGTGGGTCTCACAGGGCACCTCGGGAGGCCTCCCCCCTGCTCTGCCTGGGGTGCTCATGGGATCCTTCCTTCCTCCCCTTGGTGTGAGCCTGGGGGTTCTGCTCTGCCTGGGGAGCTCATGGGATCCTTCCTTCCTCCCCTTGGTGTGAGCCTGGGGGTTCTGCTCTGCCTGGGGTGCTCATGGGATCCTTCCTTCCTCCCCTTGGTGTGAGCCTGGGGGGGTTCTGCTTCCTGCTGCTTTGCCTTCAGCTCTGGGTCCCACTCACAACTGAAGCCACAGATCTGCTGCCTGCAGGAGGTGAGGGCTGGTGGTGCCTCCCACTCATGCCCCAGAGGCAGTCTGAGGGCTGGAGCGCTGCAGTTGCCTGCTGAGCAGCTTTGGAAGCTGTTTGATGACTTTGCTGGGGAACTTTGAGGTTCAGGTGCAGAGATGTTTGCTCCAGGGCTCACTTGGAGCTGGTGCCTGTCCTGCTGGAGCGTTTGGCAGGCTTCAGCTGAGCAATGTTCCTTGGCTGGGGTTCAGCCACCTACAGAAGTGGTGGGAACTGAGTTGTTGCTGCAGCTTGCAGCTCCTAATGGGCCTCCTGTCGCCCTGTCAGGGGCTGTGAGTGTTACAACAGACAGTGAGTCCTGCACAGAAGTCCTGGTTTGAGCCTCCTCAGAGGGCACCCAGTGAAGTGGAAGGTTTATGCTCCTAGGAGGTTTTGCTTCTGCTTCCTCTCTGATCTATAAACCATGAAGGGCTTCACAGGTCAGAGAGCTGAGCCTCTCCTGAGGCAGACCTGAGAAAGCACCGAAGCACAGACTGGGTGGGAAGGGCCCTTGAAGAGCATCCAGTTCCAGCTCTGGGCTGTGGGCAGGGATGCTTTCTGCTGGCCCAGGCTGCTCCAGGCCCCATCCAGCCTGGCTTCCAGCCCTGGAGCCTCCACACCTCCCCTGGGCAGCCTGTTCCAGCGCCTCACCAACCTGCTGGGGAAGCCTTTTCTCCCAGTGTCTGACCTCACTCCAGCCTCTGCCAGTCTGAAGCCATCACCTCTCATCCTGTCACTCCCAGCCTTTCTCACAAGTCCTTCTCCAGCCCTCCTGGAGCCCCTTCAGGTATTGGGAGGCTGCCCTAAGGCTCCCTCTGGAGCCCTCTCCAGGCTGCACAGCCCCAACTCCCCCAGCCTGTCATCACAGGAGAAGCTCCCCAGCCCTTGGATCATCTCTGTGGCCTCCTCTGGCCCTGCTCCAGCAGCTCCACATCCTCCTGGTGTTGGGGGCTGCAGAGCTGACCCCAGCACTGCGGGGTGGGGGTGGGGGTGGGTCTCAGAGGGGCAGAACCGTGGTGGGAATGTTTCCAGCCCAGTTTCAGACAGGTGGCCTGGCTTTGGTGTGGCAAGACTCAGCCACAGGACCTCCTGGCTCATGGCAGCACCAGCAGAGCAAAGCCTTCAGTCCAGTGGGAATGGTCAGGCGAGGCAAGGAGCGGCCCCAGCCTGCTCCTGGGGGCACTCAGCCTCTTTGCTGCTGTGCCTAGCCCCTAGGGACAGGTTTCTCCTGCCTCCTGCTCCCTCAGCATGGAGCTGGAGTTCTGAGCCCAAGCTCTCCTCCCTGAGAGCGCTGCTGAAGCCTTGCTGCAGCCAGGCACGGTCTGTGCAGGGCTGTCCCCACCGAGCCCCTCGCCGGGGCCGTCCCTCGCAGGGCTCTCGGCAGCCTGTGCCGCGGAGCCTCTCTCTGGCTTTCAGGTTCCTCCAAGCCTGGCAACCTCCTGCCTGTGACTCATCTGCTTTTTAATAGCTGTTGCATAACAGTGCTGCTCGCGGTGCTTGTGCTGCCGTGCACCATATGGAGCTCCTCAGGGACAAGGTCCTCCAGGAGAGGTCCTGCGGCAAAGCGCAGGTCCGGCCCGGGGCTGGGGCTGGGGCTGGGGCTGGGGCTGGGGCAGGGAGCAGCTGTTATGGACAGGCAGAGTGCCGAGCAGGGGCTGGCAGCCCAGCCTCTGCCTTTGGATGCTTTTCCCTGAGGTCTTGGCAGGTGGGAGCGCTCCAAAGGACACTAAACCCTGCGTGTTCTGACCATCATCAGGCTAAAAATAGCAGGAGAGCCAAAGCCAGGCCCCCTGCTGCATCACCTGCAGGGCAGGGCAGAGCTCTGAGCATCCAGCAGCCCTGAAAGCAGACACACCAGGAGGGGACTGGAAGGAGAGGACTGCAAAGCAGGCACAGACTGGGTGGCTGCTCTTTGCTCATGGCCTGGAGCTTGCAGAGGATTTGTGTGTCCAGCCCCCAGAGCAAGGCAAGAGCTGGTGGAGGCGAAGCAGAGGGAAGTAAATCTGTGCTGAGCATCTCCTGCCCTGGGGTGTGTTGGATTCTTGTGTCACACAGAGTCACAACAGGCTGGGAGGCACCTCTGGAGACAGGCCAGTCCAAAGCCCCTGCCAGAGCAGGGCACCTCAAGTAGGTCACATAGGAACATGTCCAGGTGGGCCCTGAACACCTCTAGAGATGGAGGCTCCACCACCTCCCAGGCAGCACATCCCCAGGGCCAATCTCTCTTGCTGGCAAGAACTTTCTCCTCCCCTCCAGCCTCAACCTCCCCTGGCACAGCTTGAGACTGTGTCCTCTTGTTCTGCTGCTGGCTGCCTGGGAGAAGAGCCCAACCCCCACCTGGCTCCAACCTCCCTTCAGATGGCACTTCCTGTGCTCAGATCCATGCCCATTGCCTCTTAGCCTGGCCCTGGGCACCAAGGATAGGAGCCTGGCCCCAGGGGCAAGCCCACTGCCACCTTTGCACAGCTCCATTCCCCCTGGCAGGGCAAAGCTGCTCTGCTCTCATAGAATCAGCACAGAACTGTCAGGGCTGGGAGGGATCTCAAGGCTCAGCCAGCTCCAACCCCCTGCCATGGGCAGGGACACCTCACACCACAGCAGGTTGCTCACAGCCACCTCCAGCCTGGCTGCAAACACCTCCAGGCAGGAGGCTTCCACCACCTCCCTGGGCAGCCTGTGCCAGGCTCTCACCACCCTCATGGGCAACAACTTCTTCCTCACAGCCAATCTCAATCTCCCCACTTCTAGTGCTGCTCCATCCCCCCCAGTCCTATCCCTCCCTGACAGCCTCAAAAGTCCCTCCCCAGCTTTCTTGGAGCCCCCTGCAGATCCTAGAAGGCCACAATGAGGTCTCCTGGGAGCCTTCTCCTCTCCAGCCTGCACAGTCCCAGCTCCCTCAGTCTGTGCTCACAGTAGAGCAGCTCCAGCCCTCTGCTCCTCCTCCTGGCCCTGCTCTGGACACCTTCCAGCCCCTCCAGATCCTTCCTGGCACAGAGGCTCCAGAGCTGGCCCCAGAGCTCCAGCTGTGGTCTCAGCAGAGTGGAGCAGAGGGGCAGAATCACCTCCAGGTTCCACCTCCAAGGTGTTGCCTGGCAAAGCAGGAACCTGTGGCTGGCTTCAGAGGAGTCTGTGAGAGAGGGAGAGCTGGGAGCTGCCAAGCTGAGGGAGATCACTTCTACCACCCTTCCCTTTGCAGGGCCCTCTCCTGCTCTCCTCCTGCTCCCTCCTCCAGGCCGTGCTGTGCTTTGCTTCCAGCCTTCCTCAGCTCCCTCTGCTGCTCTGTGCCGTGTGGAGCACCTCCCCTGTGCCTCCGGCGGGGGGGCAGAGCACCTTAGCTTGCTGCAGGAGCTGGACAGAGGCTGCTGCCGCTGTGTGGCTGCATGCCAGGGCTGAGCCGGGCAGCTGGGCAAAGCACTCCGCACCCAAACGCTTCTCTTCCTCCTTGTTCCTCACCGCCTGGGGAGGGGTCTGGGGCACAGCCCTGTGAGGAGAGGCTGAGGGAGCTGGGGTTGCTTAGCCTGGAGAAGAGGAGGCTCAGGGGAGACCTTCTTGCTCTCTGCAACTCCCTGCAGGGAGGTTGGAGCCAGGTGGGGGTTGGGCTCTTCTCCCAGGCAACCAGCAGCAGAACAAGAGGACACAGTCTCAAGCTGTGCCAGGGGAGGTTCAGGCTGGAGGGGAGGAGAAAGTTCTTGGCAGCAAGAGAGATTGGCCCTTGGGATGTGCTGCCCAGGGAGGTGGTGGAGTCCCCATCCCTGGAGGTGTTCAGGAGGGGATTGGATGTGACACTTGGAGCCATGGTTGAGTTGTCAGGAGGTGTTGGGTGCCAGCTTGGACTTGATGATCTCTGAGGTCTCTTCCAGCCTTATTGACTCTATGATTCTAAGGACCCCATGAAAGCTCTGAGAACATCCTCTTGAAGAGTGGAGCTTGGCAGCTCATGGGGGCAGTGCTCTGCTCTTAGAGGGAGAGGGGAACCTGCTTCAGAAAGCTCTTTGCAAAGCCTGGTTGGGCCCTTCCAACCCAACCCACGCTGTGATGCTCTGACCTAAGAGCGTTGAAGATGTCACACTGGGAGCTCCCAAGCCCTGGGAGTGTTTGTGGCAGAACAGAACAGAATAGAATAGAATAGAATAGAATAGAATAGAATAGAATAGAATAGAATAGAATAGAATAGAATAGAATAGAATGAACCAGGATGGAAAAGACCTCAGAGCTCATCCAGTCCAACCTCTCCCCCAGCACCATCTGATCAACTCAGCCATGGCACCAAGGGCCTCAGCCAGGCTCTTCCTAAACACCTCCAGGGGTGGGGACTCCACCACCTCCCTGGGCAGCACATCCCAAGGGACAATCTCTCTGGCTGGCAAGAACTTTCTCCTCCCCTCCAGCCTGAACCTCCCCTGGCACAGCTTGAGACTGTGTCCTCTTGTTCTGCTGCTGGGGGCCTGGGAGAAGAGCCCAACCCCCACCTGGCTCCAACCTCCCTGCAGGGAGTTGCAGAGAGCAAGAAGGTCTCCCCTGAGCCTCCTCTTCTGCAGGCTAAGCAACCCCAGCTCCCTCAGCCTCTCCTCCCAGGGCTGTGCTCCAGACCCCTCCCCAGCTTTCTTGCCCTTCTCTGGACACCTTCCAGCAGCTCAACCTCTTTCCTAAGCTGAGGAGCCCAGAGCTGGACACAGGACTCAAGGTGTGGCCTGAGCAGTGCTGAGCACAGGGCAGAAGGACTTCCCTGCTGCTGCTGGCCACACTCTTCCTGCTGCAGGCCAGGATGCCCTTGGCCTTCTTGGCTGCCTGGGCACACTGCTGCCTCATGTTCAGCTGCTGTCAACCACTCCCCCCAGGTTCCTCTGTGCCTGGCTGCTCTCAGCCCCTCTGCCCCCAGCCTGTAGCACTGCCTGGGGTTGCTGTGGCCAAAGTGCAGCCCCTGGCACTTGGATGTGTTCAATCTCCTGCCCTTGGCCTCTGCCCATCTGCCCAGCCTGGCAAGGTCCCTCTGCAGAGCTCTCCTGCCCTCTAACAGCTCAACTCCTGCCCCCAGCTTGCTGTCAGCTGCACATTTCCTGCTGCTGGACTCCATCCCCTCCTCCAGATCATCAATGAAGATATTGAGCAGGCTGGGGCCCAGCACTGCTCCCTGGGGCACACCACCGGAGGAACCCACAGCGCTTCAGTCTGTACCTTGCAGAGTGCAACCCCTGAGCCCAGAAGCCAACCTGCTCTGACTGAGTGCCTCCAGACCGTGCCTCCTGCCCAGCCACCACATTGCAGCCCGGCAGGCAGCGAGGGAGTGTGATCTGTCTTGTGTAATGGAATATCTCTGGCAGCTGCGGGAGACAGAAGGGGAGCGGCAGTCGGATAGCATCAGCGTCGTTTGCCCGGCATTATTTCATTCATCTCCCACTCCATCACTGCAAATAGAGTGAGAAAATGTCTCTGCTATATAAAGATTTCCAAAACAAAGAGGAGCTGCTCCCTGCCTCTCCATTACCCGCGCAGAGATAAATCTCCTTGAGCCGCGGCTCCCCGGGAGGGGCAGGGCCAAGTCTTTGACTCCCCCCCCGGCTAGAGCTTGGCACCTCTGCAGGGCTACAGAGGCAGGAACGCCTGGGGGCCCGGGAAGTTCAAGGCCTTTTCATTAGCCGAAGCCATGATTTAGTGTCTCTCCGCTGACAGGGAAGGGTCCGGCGGCAGGGAGAGCAGAAGATCGTCCCCGGGGAGGAGGCCGAGCGCCGGCGGGGAGCCAGGCTGGCTGCGGATGCTGCGCGGCTCGGCTGCGCTGCCGGCTTCCCTGGGCTGCTCTGGGGGTCCTTGACATGAGCAGCCTCCCATCTCTAGCAGGGAAGATGGGACTGGCCCAGAGGAGGTCACAGACACGATGATCGGAGCGCTGGAGAACCTCTCCTACAGGGACAGGCTGGAGGAGTTGCTCAGCCTGCAGGAGAGAAGGCTGCAGGGAGAGCTCAGAGCTGCACTGCAATACCTGCAGGGGAGCTGCAGGCAGGCTGGGGAGGGACTGCTCAGGAGGGGCTG
>NW_027143234.1:17500-72276 GCF_026170545.1 Melanerpes formicivorus
TCATCCACCAGCACCCCCCAGCCCTTTTCTCCAGGGCTGCTCTCAGACAGTCCCTGCCCAGGGGCTTGAAACCACTCCAGGCTGTTTGTGCTTCTCATGTGGCAAACCCAGAAACGAATGGGAAGGGATTTAGGGCTCAGCACCTGGGCCTTATGTGCAGGTGTTTGTGTTACTCCCAGCTCCCCAGATGCCTCCAAGCCCATTCCTGCCCAGGCTGCCCTTGGGAAGCTGCAGCAGGGCTCACACCTGTCCCAGGAGAGCACAGAGGTAGTGATCTGTGGTCTAAGCAAAACTCTCTGCTCCCTGCCAGGCAGGTGGTGGGGTCAGCATGCCTGGAGCTGTTTAAGAGCAGGCTGGATGAGGCACTCAGTGCCAGGGTCTGGTTGATTAGTTAGGCTTGGTGATCAGCTGGACTGGATGGTCTTGGAGGTCCCTTCCAACCTGCTTGATTCTGTGCTACACACCTGGAGAAGAGGAGGCTCAGGGGAGACCTCATTGCTCCCTACAGCTCCCTGAAGGGAGGCTGTAGCCAGGCTGGGCTTGGGCTCTTCTGCCAGGCACCCAGCGCCAGAACAAGAGGACACAGTCCCAAGCTGTGCCAGGGGAGGTTTAGGTTTGATCTTAGAAGGAAGTTCTTGCCAGCAAGAGAGATTGGCCCTTGGGATGTGCTGCCCAGGCAGGTGGTGGAGTCAGCACCCTGGAGGTGTTTAAGAGGAGCCAGGATGAGGCCCTTGGTGCCATGGTCTAGCTGATCAGATGATCAGTTGGACTGGATGCTCCTGGAGGTCTCTCCCAAGCTGGTTGATTCTGTGATTGCTTAGGGCTCAGCACCTGGGCCTTATGTGCAGGTGTTTGTGCTACTCCCAGCTCCTGAACCCTACTCCCCAGATGCCTCCAAGCCCATTCCTGCCCAGGCTGCCCTTGGGAAGCTGCAGCAGGGCTCACACCTGCCCCAGGAGAGCACAGAGGCAGCGGTGTGTGGTCTAAGCAAACCGCTCTCCTCCCTCCCCCCCGGCTAACCGGGAGAGCTCCGCTGTGTTTCCCCTCCTGCCTCCCAAAGCCTCAGCTCTGAAAAGGGTGCTGAATAATTGATAAAGCCTCCTGGCTCTGCAGGCTGTTCACAGAGGTACAGAGAGCAAAGATCTGCTCTTGTGCATTATTCACTCTGCCTCGGTGGCGTCCTTCCCTCTTCAGTGGAAGCTCTCCTGAAGCAGGAAGGATCCAGTGTCGGTGCCTGCAGCAGCAGCACTCTGCCCCCAGGGCAGCCTAAGCCAGGCAGGTGTCAAACTCAGCCCAGGATCACTGCTGCCACATGTGCCTGTGCACCCACCTGGACCCTGCAGGCATCTCCCTTGTGCCCTTTCCAGAGCCCATCCCTTGCCATTCATCACCCAAACAAAGCTGACTTACACACCCAGGCTGCAGCAGAGCAAAGGCAAAGCTAAAGCTGAAGTCTAAGGCATAAATGAAGCCCCCATAAGGTGGCTGGTCCCAGGAGCTCTGCCTGGAAAGACACCACCAGGTGAACCCACATCCACCCAAAGTGCAGGCTGGAGCTGTGTCAGGCTTAGAGCCACCTGCAGCTGAGTAAACATTGGCCACACAACCCCAGGCAGAGCTACAGGCTGGGGGCAGAGGGGCTGAGAGCAGCCAGGCAGAGAGGGACCTGGGGGGAGTGGTTGATGGTAGGCTGAACATGAGGCAGCAGTGTGCCCAGGGGGCCAAGAAGGCCAAGGGCATCCTGGCCTGCAGCAGGAAGAGTGTGGCCAGCAGGAGCAGGGAAGTCCTTGTGCCCTGTGCTCAGCACTGCTCAGGCCACACCTTGAGTCCTGTGTCCAGCTCTGGGCTCCTCAGCTTAGGAAAGAGGTTGAGCTGCTGGAAGGTGTCCAGAGAAGGGCAAGAAAGCTGGGGAGGGGTCTGGAGCACAGCCCTGTGAGGAGAGGCTGAGGGAGCTGGGGTTGCTTAGCCTGGAGAAGAGGAGGCTCAGGGGAGACCTTCTTGCTCTCTGCAACTCCCTGCAGGGAGGTTGGAGCCAGGTGGGGGTTGGGCTCTTCTCCCAGGCCCCCAGCAGCAGAACAAGAGGACACAGTCTCAAGCTGTGCCAGGGGAGGTTCAGGCTGGAGGGGAGGAGAAAGTTCTTCCCAGCAAGAGAGATTGGCCCTTGGGATGTGCTGCCCAGGGAGGTGGTGGAGTCCCCATCCCTGGAGGTGTTCAGGAGGGGATTGGATGTGGCACTTGGTGCCATGGTTGAGTTGATCAGATGGTGCTGGGTGAGAGGTTGGACTGGATGAGCTCTGAGGTCTTTTCCAACCTGATTGATTCTGTGCTTCTGTCACTGTGGGGGCAGCCTGGGTGCCAAGTGGCCCTGGAAGGCAGCTGAGGAGGAATGGGTTGCAGACAGCATTGAAGCAGAGGAGGTGCAGCTGCCTGCCCAGCAGGAGCACGCAGAGATGCTCCTTACCTCTCTACTAGCATCATGAAGCCAAATGGAGCCTCAGGGGGACTTGGAGTGAGGGCTGTGGGGCTCAGGAAGCAGAACAAGAAATGGATGCAGGACCTGATGTCTCCTAGAGACCAAAGGCTGCCAGCAGAGGGGCAGAGCTGCTCGGGAGGGAGGGGATGTCCCCTGGCTCCAGCGTTAGCTACAAGCAGCAGGAAGCAGAGGGGAAAATTTCCCTCTCAGCTGCACATTAACTTTACATGAGACATGAGGCAAGAAGCAGGCAGGGGAGAGGTGAAATATTTAGAGGATCTAATAGGTTCCCAGTCCTGGAGCTGCTGCTGCTGCTGAGAGAAGCTGAGATGCAAATGTCAGAGGGCACAGCAGCAGCCAGGGAGCTGCCAACCCAGCGAGGCTGGGACAGGCTCTGCACCTGCAGCTGGGGCTCAGGCAGCAGGCAGCCAGGGGCTGAGATGAGGCAAGCTGGAGGTGTTCAGGTGATGATTCTGCACTGCTGTAACTCAGCAGCAGGGCTGATGGAACCACAGGCATCTGGGGGGGGGGAGGGAGATGTGGCACTTGGAGCCATGGTTTAGTTAGCCAGGAGGTGTTGGGTGAGAGCTTGGACTTGATGAGCTCTGAGGTCTCTTCCAACCTGACTGATTCCATGATTCTGTGGTTCTCTGGAGCCTTCCCAGCCCCATCAGGATGTGTTCCTGTGTGAGCTGTGCTGGATTCTATGCTCCTGCTCTGGCAGGGGGGTTGAACTCGGTGATCACTGGAGGTCCCTTCCAACCCCTACCATCCTCTGATCTTCCTCCTGCTTTGCTCCTAGCCCCACAGATCACAAGGGGAAGCCTCTGAAGCTTGGAGTGCTGGAGAGGAGCTCTCTAAAGAATAGCATAGCATAGCACAGCACAGCACAGCACAGCATAGCATAGCATAGCATAGCATAGCATAGCATAGCATAGCATAGAATCAGCCAGGTTGGAAGGGACCTCAGAGCTCATCCAGTCCAACCTCTCCCCCAGCACCATCTGATCAACTCAGCCATGGCACCAAGGGCCTCAGCCAGGCTCTTCCTAAACCCCTCCAGGGATGGGGACTCCACCACCTCCCTGGGCAGCACATCCCAAGGGCCAATCTCTCTTGATGGGAAGAACTTTCTCCTCCCCTCCAGCCTGAACCTCCCCTGGCACAGCTTGAGACTGTGTCCTCTTGTTCTGGTGCTGGGTTCCTGGGAGAAGAGCCCAACCCCCAGCTGGCTCCAACCTCCCTTCAGGGAGCTGTAGACAGCACTGAGGTCTGCCCTGAGCCTGCTCTTGGCAGCTTTTTATCCCCTCCCTGGTGGTTGCTCCTTTCCAGCACAGGAGATAGCTCTGAACAAACACCTGGCTGAAGGCCAGCCAGAGCACAAGGAGCTCTCTGCTCCATGGAGAGCCTCAGCAGAGGAGCCTGGTGCTGCTGCCTGTACAGAAGATGCTGTCAGAGGCACAGGAGCTGCTCAGCCACATGCAGTGCCAGGCAGGAGCGCTCACAAGTACCTTCTGCCTCTATTTTTGGAGCAGCACACCAAGCCTGAGCCTTGCCTGAGCTCTGCTGGGAGAGCAGAGCTGTGCACTGAATGGCTGTGCTCTGCAAACCAACCCCAGCGGGAAGAGAGCTTTCAGCTGGGGGGAGGAACACACAAGGGTCAGGTCCTCTCCTCTCTGCTCAGGCCTTGTCTGCTGCTTCCACGTACCCACCCCCAAGGCTCACCAGGGATCTCTGGCACCTTCCAGGCCCTGTGGCTGCACACCTCCAGGTTCTCCTGTGTTGCACCCACTGCTCAACATCTCCTTGAGGTAACCTCACAGCCAAAGCCTTGGCAGCCATTGCTGAGGTGGACAAGGCTAAACCTGAGTCTTTATTCACACTCATGATGAGCCTGGAGCCCCTGCCCAGCTCAGGCTGGGCCCATGCATCTCCAGCCCCTCTCCCTGGGAGACAGACTGAGCTCCCCAGAGGGCTGGCAGGGCACAGCCCAGCTGCTGAGCCTCTCCAGCTCAGAGAGGAGCTCCTGGCTGAGCAATCAGGGCCTCAGCCTCCCCTCCTCAGGGCAGCTCTGCACCACAGGCTCCCTGAGCGTCGGGGCTTGGATCCACGGCCACAGGGCTTTGCTGGGGGAGCTGTCTTGCTTCTCTTTGCAGAGCCTTCCAAACACCATCTGAGCTGAGCTGCGAGCAAACACCACCAGCTACAAACCCCAGCTGCCTCTTCCCTCGGTGTGACCCCACAGAGCCTCCTCTGGCGTCAGGAAAACCAGGCTGACCGGGGCGAGGGTTCCCCGCTGCCCGGATCCATGGCAGCAGACAGCCACAGCCAGGCTTGGCCCAAGAGCTCACCATTTGTCCCTCTGAAATGTCACCAGGCTGGGGCTGCAAAGCCTGCTCCTATTTTTGGGAGCTGCAGCTTGTGAGTGGGAGGCAGGAGAGCCAGCCACCAGCGGGAGGAGGAGCACACGGGGCAGCAGCTTGCGCTGCGAGCGGCAGGACGAAAACACCCAGGCTGCCAGCGTGGCCTGGCTCCTGCCTCTCAGCCCCACCCTCGCCACAGGTTGTCCACCCAGCTGTGGGCAGCCCTCTCCACTCCCACCCACGGCAGTTCCAGCTGCTCCTTTGCTCCCAGGTGGGAGAGTGAAGCTTTCTGGAGCAGAGGTGGCCACGAGAGCCACTTCGAAAGCTGTGAGCTCTCTCCGGTGGTGGCAGAGGTCAGGTCACAGCCTCACAGCCTCACAGTGTCCCCGAGGGTGGAAGAGACCTCAGAGATCATCCAGTCCAACCTGGCACCACAGACCTCATGACCAGACCATGGCACCAAGTGCCATGTCCAATCCCCTCTTGAGCACCTCCAGGGATGGGGACTCCACCACCTCCCTGGGCAGCACATCCCCAGGGACAATCTGGGAAGAACTTTCTCCTCACCTCCAGCCTCAACCTCCCCTGGCACAGCTTGAGACTGTGTCCTCTTGTTCTGCTGCTGGCTGCCTGGGAGAAGAGCCCAACCCCCACCTGGCTCCAACCTCCCTGCAGGGAGTTGCAGAGAGCAAGAAGGTCTCCCCTGAGCCTCCTCTTCTGCAGGCTAAGCAACCCCAGCTCCCTCAGCCTCTCCTCACAGGGCTGTGCTCCAGACCCCTCCCCAGCTTTCTTGCCCTTCTCTGGACACCTTCCAGCAGCTCAACCTCTTTCCTAAGCTGAGGAGCCCAGAGCTGGACACAGGACTCAAGGTGTGGCCTGAGCAGTGCTGAGCACAGGGCACAAGGACTTCCCTGCTCCTGCTGGCCACACTCTTCCTGCTGCAGGCCAGGATGCCCTTGGCCTTCTTGGCCCCCTGGGCACACTGCTGCCTCATGTTCAGCCTACCATCAACCACTCCCCCCAGGTCCCTCTCTGCCTGGCTGCTCTCAGCCACTCTGCCCCCAGCCTGTAGCACTGCCTGGGGTTGCTGTGGCCAATGTGCAGCCCCTGGCACTTGGATGTGTTCAATCTCCTGCCCTTGGCCTCTGCCCCTCTGCCCAGCCTGGCCAGGTCCCTCTGCAGAGCTCTCCTGCCCTCTAACAGCTCAACTCCTGCCCCCAGCTTGCTGTCAGCTGCACATTTCCAGCTGATGGACTCCATCCCCTCCTCCAGATCATCAATGAAGATATTGAGCAGGCTGGGGCCCAGCACTGCTCCCTGGGGCACACCACTGGTGCCTGGCTGCCAGCTGGCTGTGGCACCATTCACCACCACTCTCTGGGCTCAGCCTCCAGCCAGTTCCTAACCCAGCTCAGAGAGCTGCTGTCCCTGCCAGGGGCTGACAGCTTGGCCAGGAGCTTGCTGTGGGGGATGGTGGCAAAGGCCTTGCTGCAGTCCAGGCAGACTCCATCCACAGCCTGCCCCACAGCCACCAGGCATCACCTGGGCATGGAAGGAGATCAGGTTGGAGAGGCAGGACCTGCCCTGCCTGAATCCATGCTGGCTGGACCTGAGCCCTAAAGGTCAAGGACCGGACCCCGAGGACCCGACCCCGAGGTCGAGATGTTCCAGCTGGGTCCTTCCTTATGCTCACACTGAATCCCACTCTGGGCCCAGTTCAGCTTCAGCCAGATGTGGTTTCCACTGGTAGTCAGCAGCTGTTCACAGTACAGGAGGCATCAGTCACACTCCCCCTCCCCCCCAGCCTGCTGCCTGGCACCAGCCCCATCGCTGGAGCTGCAGCCAGCCCAGGGCACTGGGGACTTCCCTTAGCTAACAACCCAGCTGCAGCCCTGGAAGCAAGACAGCATCATTAAGGTTCCAGCAGAGCCAGGCTAACCAGCAGAGACCTGGAGAGAGCAGGCTGGGCACAGCCCCACGATGGAGCTTCCTGCTGCTGGGCACACCGAGCCCCTCAGCAGCAGCAAAGTGATGCTCTGCTGCTCGGTGCCACCAGCTCCTCCTCTGGGCACCCAAAGGAGTGGTGACACAAAAGAGCTCTTCCCAGATGATTGCTGACTCTGCTGGAGTGCTGCCTCCATTCCTGCACTCCAGTGACCAGGTTGGGTGGCACAAGCACTGACACCGAGGCTGGTGAGGGGAGAAAGGAGCTGCCACTGCCCCAGCATGGGCACAGCCCTGGGGAGAGGGCCTGAGAGCTCAGCCACGACTGACAGTGACAAAGTGGGGACAAATTCCCCCTGTTCCAGGAGTAGGTGGTTGGAGCTCTCCTCAGCCACTTGGATCCCCACAGGTCCATGGGACCTGATGGGATCCATCCTAGGGTGCTGAGAGAGCTGGCAGAGGAGCTGCAAGCCTGTCCATCACTTTTCAGCAGTCCTGGTTCACTGCAGAGGACCCAGAGGACTGGAAGCTGCCAACGTGGTGCCCAGCCACAAGCAGGGCAGGTTGAATGAACCAGGGAATGCCAGGCCTGCCAGCCTGACCTCAGTTCCAGCCAAGATCATGGCACAGTCATCCTGAGTACAAGCACACAGCACTTAGAGCATGGCCAAGGGCTCAGGTCCAGCCATCAGGGATCCAGGCAGGGCAGGTCCTGCCTGGCCAACCTGAGCTCCTTCCATGCCCAGGTGATGCCTGGGAGATGTGGGGCAGGCTGGGGATGGAGTCTGCCTGGACTGCAGCAAGGCCTTTGCCACCATCCCCCACAGCAAGCTCCTGGCCAAGCTGTCAGCCCCTGGCTGGGACAGCAGCTCTCTGAGCTGGGTTAGGAACTGGCTGGAGGCTGAGCCCAGAGAGTGGTGGTGAATGGTGCCACAGCCAGCTGGCAGCCAGGCACCAGTGGTGTGCCCCAGGGAGCAGTGCTGGGCCCCAGCCTGCTCAGTATCTTCATTGATGATCTGGAGGAGGGGATGGAGTCCATCAGCAGGAAATGTGCAGCTGACAGCAAGCTGGGGGCAGGAGTTGAGCTGTTAGAGGGCAGGAGAGCTCTGCGGAGGGACCTTGCCAGGCTGGGCAGATGGGCAGAGGCCAAGGGCAGGAGATTGAACACATCCAAGTGCCAGGGGCTGCACTTTGGCCACAGCAACCCCAGGCAGTGCTACAGGCTGGGGGCAGAGTGGCTGAGAGCAGCCAGGCACAGAGGGACCTGGGGGGAGTGGTTGACAGCAGCTGAACATGAGGCAACAGTGTGCCCAGGGGGCCAAGAAGGCCAAGGGCATCCTGGCCTGCAGCAGGAAGAGTGTGGCCAGCAGGAGCAGGGAAGTCCTTCTGCCCTGTGCTCAGCACTGCTCAGGCCACACCTTGAGTCCTGTGTCCAGCTCTGGGCTCCTCAGCTTAGGAAAGAGGTTGAGCTGCTGGAAGGTGTCCAGAGAAGGGCAAGAAAGCTGGGGAGGGGTCTGGGGCACAGCCCTGTGAGGAGAGGCTGAGGGAGCTGGGGTTGCTTAGCCTGGAGAAGAGGAGGCTCAGGGGAGACCTTCTTGCTCTCTGCAACTCCCTGCAGGGAGGTTGGAGCCAGGTGGGGGTTGGGCTCTTCTCCCAGGCAGCCAGCAGCAGAACAAGAGGACACAGTCTCAAGCTGTGCCAGGGGAGGTTCAGGCTGGAGGTCAGGAAGAAGTTCTACACAGAGAGAGTGATTGCCCATTGGAATGTGCTGCCTGGGGAGGTGGTGGAGTCCCCATCCCTGGAGGTGTTCAGGAGGAGACTTGATGGGGTGCTTGGTGCCATGTGTTAGTTGTTTAGGTGGTGTTGGATTGATGGGTTGGACTGAATGATCTTGAAGGTTTCTTCCAACCTGGTTAATTCTATTCTATTCTATTCTATTCTATTCTATTCTATTCTATTCTATTCTATTCTATTCTATTCTATTCTATTCTATTCTATTCTATTCTACCCTACCCTACCCTACCCTACCCTACCCTACCCTACCCTACCCTATCCTATCCTATCCTATTCCATCCTATCCTATCCTATCCTATCCTATCCTATCCTATCCTATCCTATCCTATCCTATCCTATCCTATCCTATCCTATCCTGTCCTATCCTAATGACAACTGAGTCTGTTCCCAGGACACTTGGCTGCTGCCCCCTTGACTGCCATGTGCCAGAGGGAGCAGAGTCAAACTTGCTGCTGGAAGGGACCTGCACCACTGCTGTGCTCCAGCTGCCTGACCACCACTGCAAGAAAGTGCCTAAGGGCATTGGCCAAGTACCTCCTCAGCACTGGCAGGCCTGGGGCATCAGCCCCCTCTTCAGGAAGCCTTTCTCAGTGTCTCACCAGCCTCTAGGTAAAGAAATGTTTCCTGTTCTCCAGTCTGAGCTTGCCCTGATGGAGACATCTGTGAACCCCTCTCAGGCCCCTCTCCTTGGACCCCAGGGAAAGGAGCTCAGCACCTCCCTCCCCACATCCCCTCCTCAGGAAGCTGCAGAGCACAAGGAGGTCATCCCTCAGTCTCCCAAAGTCCTCAGGACATTCCTTCCAGACCCATCCCCAGCTTTGTGGCCCTGCTCTGGGTGCATTCAAGGACCCTCACACCCTTCTGACAGCAGTGGTGGGGCCCAGCACTGCTCACAGCCCTCAGGGTGAGGCCACCCCAGCGCTGGCTGCAGCAGGACAAAGCTCTCTCTTGGCTTGTGCTGTGTTTGATGCACCCTAGGACAAGGTTTGCCCTCCTGGTGCCTGGGTGCAGTGCTGGCTCCTGCTGAGCTGCTCCTGACCCCCAGATCCCTTCCTGCAGAGCTGCCCTCCAGCCACCCCTCTCCCAGTTTGTGCCTGGCCTTACTCCATCCCAGGGGCAGCATCCAGCTCCTGGACTTGACCAAGGTCCTCCCAGCACTACAGGACCCCAGAGCCCCACCACGAGCCCCTGGCTGCTTCTGTGCCTCCCCCAGCAACACAAACACAGGCAACTCCTCTACACAGCAGCCCTTGGTGCCCTGGGCAGGCTGGAGGAGATGGGGATGAGGCTGGGCTCTTGGAGGGGCACTGCTGGGGGCAGCTGCATCCAGCTCTGCTGAGCTGGGGCTTACAGCTTCCCCAGCCTGTTCTGCTCCCTGACACCCCCCCAGACACCGAGCTCAGCCTGCCAGGCAACCGCTCTCCTCCTCCTCCTCCTCACACCTGTCTGGCCAGGCACCATCCCAAGAGCTGCTGCTGCTGGTGGAGGTGGTGGAGGTGGTGGGAACTGCCAGCTTGGCAGCACAACCTTAACTCTTTCTGCCCTCACTCCTGGTCCTTGCTCCCTCTGCCCTGGCCCTTGTGAAAGGCAGAAGCCAGCAGGGATGGCTCTGCTCGCTGCCCAGAGGGGCTCAGTGCACAGGGGAGAGATCAGTTCTGCATGGCCAGAGGCCAAAGTGCTTCTGGTTTGGCATCTGACAAGTCTGAGGCCCCCAGGGTCTGTAAGAAACCCTGAAGGGCCACATCAGCCTTGCCCCAGGACTCCTTGGCAGGCAGCAGGTCTGCAGGTGACTGGCCAGGGTCAAGGCACATCTGCTGCTTGGCTGGGTCAGATTCAGGTCAGATTTGGGTCAGATTTGGGGTTGTTTCCAATTGCTGGGCAGAAAACAGACCCCTCTGAAGACTGACAGCTGAACAGCTTCAGTGGTGCTGGCAGCAGTCCCCCTGGGATGTCACCTGATGAGAGTCACCCTGCCTGGGGCAGCTGCAGCTCAACCAGAGGAAGGAAAACTCCTCCTGGTGGTAGATGTCGGGGTGAGAAATAGACCTCAGAGCATCAAGTCCAAGCTGGCACCCAACACCTCCTGACTAACTAAACCATGGCTCCAAGTGCCACATCCAATCCCCTCTTGAACACCTCCAGGGATGGGGACTCCACCACCTCCCTGGGCAGCACATCCCAAGGGCCAATCTCTCTTGATGGGAAGAACTTTTTCCTCACCTCCAGCCTGAACCTCCCCTGGCACAGCTTGAGACTGTGTCCTCTTGTTCTGCTGCTGGGGGCCTGGGAGAAGAGACCAACCCCCACCTGGCTCCAATCTCCCTTCAGGGAGCTGGAGGGAGCAAGAAGGTCTCCCCTGAGCCTCCTCTTCTGCAGCTTGTCCAGGTCCCTCTGGATGCCATCCCCTCCATGAAAGAGTCCCCAGAGCAAGCAAAGTCCCTGGAACTGCACTGGGTAGGGCAGGTGCAAAAGGAACCTCTCTGGGGGTCCAAACTGGGAGGCTTGGCTGAGACACCCGAAGGCTGTGAGGCCATTCAGAGACTTGGGCAGGCTGAGGGCTGGGCAGAGAGGAACCTGCTGAGGTTCAGCAAGGTTAAGTGCAGAGCCCTGCAGCTGGGCAGGAAGAACAAACCACAGCAGCACAGGCTGGGAGGTGCTCTGCTGGGCAGCAGCCCTGTGGAGAGCCAGCTGGGAGTGCTGGGGGGCAGCAAGGTCTGCATGGGACAGCAATGTGCCCTGGGGGCCAAGAAGGCCAAGGGGGTCCTGGGCTGCATTCAGAGGAGTGTGGCCAGCAGAGCCAGGGAGGTTCTCCTCCCCCTCTGCTCTGCCCTGCTGAGACCCCAGCTGGAATATTGCATCCAGCTCTGGGCTGCCCAGTTCAAGAGGGACAGGGATCTGCTGCAGAGAGTGCAAGGGAGAGCTGCCAGGATGCTGAAGGGGCTGCAGCACTGCCCTGAGGAGAGGCTGAGAACCCTGGGGCTGTTCAGTCTGGAGAAGACTGAGAGGGAATTTAATCAATGCCTATCAATATCTGAGGGCTGGGGGTTGGGAGGCAGGGGACAGGCTCTGCTCAGCTGCACCCTGGGATAGGACAAGGGGCCATGGATGGAAACTCCAGCACAGGAGGTTCCACCTCAACCTGAGGAGGAACTTCTGCCCTGTGAGGGTCACAGAGCCCTGGAGCAGGCTGCCCAGGGAGGTTGTGGAGTCTCCTTCTCTGGAGCCTTCCCAGCCCCAGCTGGCTGTGTTCCTGTGTGAGCTGTGCTGGGTTCTCTGCTCCTGCTCTGGCAGGGGGGTTGGGCTGGATGACCTTTGAAGGTCCCTTCCAGCCCCTCATATCCTCTCATCCTGGGATCCTGGGATCCTATGAGCCCAGCACAGGCTGCCACCAGCTGGTGACACCCTGGCAAGAAGCTGTGGAGGCACAGGGAACCGGGGGGCTGTGAGTGCAGTGATTGGGCCATGGGGGTACACATCCCCTGGCCCTATCACACAGCTCTGTAGCAAGCAGGAGGCCTTCAGAGCTGCCCTGTGCTCGTGGAGGTCACTGCGCCACCGCCGCGCAGCTCCTGCTGCCTCCTGCCCCAGCCCTCAGCACTCCAAAGCAGACACTTCCTGCAGCCAGGCTTGTACCACAGCATCACAGAATCAGTCAGGGCTGGAAGGGACCACAAGGATCAGCCAGTTCCATGGGCAGGGACACCCCACACTAGATCAGCCTGGCCAGAGCCTCAGCCAGCCTGGGCTTAAACACCTCCAGGGACAGGACCCCAACCACCTATCTGCACAACCCATGCCAGGGCTTCACCACTCTCATGGGGAAGAACTTCCTCCTCACCTCCAGCCTCAATCTCCCCACCTCCAGCTTCATTCCATTCCCCCTAGTCCTATCACTGCCTGAGATCCTGAGCAGTCCCTCCCCAGCCTTCCTGTAGCCCCCTGCAGATCCTGGAAGGCCACAATGAGGTCACCTGGGAGCCTTCTCTTCTGCAGACTGAACAGCCCCAACTCCTTCAGTCTGTCCTCACAGGAGAGGTGCTCCAGCCCTCTGCTCATCCTCCTGGCCCTGCTCTGGCCCTTCTTCTTGTGCAGACAAGAGGTCAGAGAGGGGCACACGGACCCCTGCTCTGCTCACCCCCCCCCCCACAATCACCTCCCCAGTGAGCAGGAGCCGCCTGCCCTGCCGTGCTGCAGGAGCATCCCAGCTATCGTCTCACTCCCTGGCCTGGCAAGCCTTTCCCTTTCTGAAGCACCAGCCAGCAGATCCAGACACTGGGTGACACCAGGAAATGTTTTACCAGGGCAAGAGCAGCTGCTACAGGGCGGCTGCCAGCAGCTTCGCTCACGCTGGAGGGGCCCAGGGCAGCGCAGTGGGAGCAGGCTGGGGCTGCTGTCAGCCAAAGGTTACCTTCAGCTCTGTGCTCCTCTCTGCCAGGCTTAGCTCTCTAATGACGACCTGTTGCTCACAGCTGGTGACAAAGCAATGCTGTTAACACTGGTTAAATCTGGGGGTTGATGCAGGCCCTCTCCAGTGCCTGCACTCATTATGTGCCTGCACTCATTATGTGCCTGCAAAGATGGAAGAAGCTAATTACATCATTGGCATTTCCAAGTAATCACAGGATTTCACAGGAAACTGGGCTTTTTCCTCTGTGCAAGACAGCCTTTAATTACTTTGTAGCTCCTAGGAAAGGCCTGACACTGCCAGAGAGCCACAGCAGCTTGCAGAATGCTAAAGGTTGTGCTTCGTCCTGCCAGGAACAGGATCAAAAGGAGGCAAGAGCCCCTTGAGGAGCAGCTGTACCTAAATCATGTTGTCCTCAGCTCCAAGCCTGTGCTGCTGCACAAACATCTGTGAGTGATGCTCAGCAGCAGCTTCACAGCACGCTCAGTGCACTCTGTGTGGGCAGCATCCCAGGAGGTGTCATCAGCAACAAGAGGCAGCAGCCAGGCAAGCCTTCTAGGGAGCAGCCTGGCTGCCTTGCCCTGCAAGAAGGCTTGAAGCAAGGTCATAGGGGTCAGAGTGGAGCTGAGGAAGAAGTTGTTGAGTGTGAGGCTGCTGAGCCTCTGGCCCAGGCTGCCCAGGGAGGCTGTGGCTGCCTCCTGCCTGGGGGTGCTGAAGGCCAGGCTGGATGAGGCCCTGAGCACCTGAGCCTGGCTGAGAGGTGTCCCTGGGCAGTGTGGGGAGGTTGGAGCAGCTGAGCTCTGAGGTGCAGCCTAAGCCATGCTATGGTTCTAGGGAAGCTGCAGAGGACCTTCCAAAGCAATGACTGCAGAGGTAAAGAGGACAAAGGGCAGGTGGTGGAGGGCAATGCAAAGGCAGTGCTTAGGCTGAAGCATCAGCAGAACATCACCCAGAGCCTTTCACTTGAGCCCCTTTGAGGTGAGCTGCAGAAGGATCAGGGCTGCAGTAACAAAGGCTCCATCCCACTCTGCCTTCCCCTTGCTGCTGGGCTTACAGAAGCTGGGTTTGGAGTTTGGGGGTTGGAGCAGAGGAGCTCCAAGGTGTCTCCCAAGCTGAGCCAGGCTGCAATTCCCTGACAGGCTCAGTCCCTTGCTTGCAGCCACATGGCAAATGGCTCTAGGATGAAGATGGAGCTGCTGGAAGCAAAGCTTGGGATGTTGCCTACAGAGAATTACCTCTGAGCATTTCCCCCTGCCTGGCATCACCAAAGACTCTAAGCAGCACCCCAGAAGTGGTTATGTTTTGTGTATCCTAGCTGCAGAGAAGAAAGTGTCTTTATAGATGATCTGGAGGAGGGGATGGAGTCCATCAGCAGGAAATGTGCAGCTGACAGCAAGCTGGGGGCAGGAGTTGAGCTGTTAGAGGGCAGGAGAGCTCTGCAGAGGGACCTTGCCAGGCTGGGCAGATGGGCAGAGGCCAAGGGCAGGAGACTGAACACATCCAAGTGCCAGGGGCTGCACATTGGCCACAGCAACCCCAGGCAGTGCTACAGGCTGGGGGCAGAGGGGCTGAGAGCAGCCAGGCAGAGAGGCACCTGGGGGTGCTGGGTGAGAGTAGGCTGAACATGAGGCAGCAGTGTGCCCAGGGGGCCAAGAAGGCCAAGGGCATCCTGGCCTGCAGCAGGAAGAGTGTGGCCAGCAGGAGCAGGGAAGTCCTTCTGCCCTGTGCTCAGCACTGCTCAGGCCACACCTTGAGTCCTGTGTCCAGCTCTGGGCTCCACAGGTTAGGAAAGAGGTTGAGCTGCTGGAAGGTGTCCAGAGCAGGGCAAGAAAGCTGGGGAGGGGTCTGGAGCACAGCCCTGTGAGGAGAGGCTGAGGGAGCTGGGGTTGCTTAGCCTGCAGAAGAGGAGGCTCAGGGGAGACCTTCTTGCTCTCTGCAACTCCCTGCAGGGAGGTTGGAGCCAGGTGGGGGTTGGGCTCTTCTCCTAGGCAGCCAGCAGCAGAACAAGAGGCCACAGTCTCAAGCTGTGCCAGGGGAGGTTTAGGCTGGATGTTAGGAAGAAGTTGGGTGCCAGGTTGGACTTCACAGAATCACAGAATCAATAAGGTTGGAAAAGACCTGAGAGCTCATCCAGTCCAACCTCTCCCCCAGCACCATCTGATCAACTCAGCCATGGCACCAAGGGCCTCAGCCAGGCTCTTCCTAAACACCTCCAGGGATGGGGACTCCACCACCTCCCTGGGCAGCACATCCCAAGGGCCAATCTCTCTGGCTGGGAAGAACTTTCTCCTCCCCTCCAGCCTGAACCTCCCCTGGCACAGCCTGAGACTGTGTCCTCTTGTTCTGCTGCTGGGGGCCTGGGAGCAGAGCCCACCTGGCTCCAACCTCCCTGCAGGGAGTTGTTGATGATCTCTGAGGTCTTGTCCCACCTTTTTAAGTCAATGATTCTATGATAATAAAGAAATGCTGGCAACAGAGAGCAAAGCAGTGGTGCTTGGTGCCATGGGTTAGTTGATTAGGTGGTGTTGGATGATAGGTTGGACTCGATGACCTTGAAGGTCTCTTCCAACCTGGTCTGGTCTGGTCTGGTCTATTCTATTCTCTTCTCTTCTCTTCGATTCTATTCTATTCTATTCTATTCTATTCTATTCTATTCTATTCTATTCTATTCTATTCTATTCTATTCTATTCTATTCTATTCTATTCCATTCCATTCCATTCCATTCCTTTCCTATTCTATTTCTATTCCCTTCTTCCCTTCCCTTCCCTTCCCTTCCCTTCCCTTCCCTTCCCTTCCCTTCCCTTCCCTTCCCTTCCCTTCCCTTCCCTTCCCTTCCCTTCCCTTCCCTTCCCTTCCCTTCCCTTCCCTTCCCTTCCCTTCCCTTCCCTTCCCTTCCCTTCCCTTCCCTTCCCTTCCCTTCCCTTCCCTTCCCTTCCCTTCCCTTCCCTTCCCTTCCCTTCCCTTCCCTTCCCTTCCCTTCCCTTCATTCTATTCCATTCCCTTCCATTCCATTCTATTCTATTCTATTCTATTCTATTCCATTCCATTCCATTCCTATTCCTATTCTATTCTATTCTATTCTATTCTATTCTATTCTATTCTATTCTATTCTATTCCATTCCATTCCATTCCATTCCATTCCATTCCATTCCATTCCATTCCATTCCATTCCATCCTATTCATGGATCTCCAGAAGGCTGGGGCACAGCCTGCATGCCAGCACCACCCAGCACTCCCTTCCTCCTGAAGGCCCTACCCAAAAGCATGCTGCTCCCAGCAGAGTGTCAGAGGGGCCCCCAGAGGCAGCCTGCCCTCGGCTTTGCAGAGATCTCTTCTCCGCTTTCCTGGGGGACATCACCATTTGGGGTTGAAGGGAGCCTGGCAAGTAATGGCTTTGGAAAGCAGCATCCTCCTGCCAGTGGTTTGACAGCTCTAGGTGGTCTGGGGAGAGCAACAAAGCCACCCAACCCAAAGGAATCAAGCGAGCAGGCAGAGGAGCAGAGCCTGAGCAGCTCTCGGCGAGCTGTGTGCCAGAGCCCGAGCCGGGGAAGCTGAGCTGCTGCCGTAGGCTCAGCCTGACTTCAAGTGTGCAAAGCCCACAAAAATAGAAGGGTTACATCACACTCTGCTGCATCATCCCCTGGCTGTTGTCTGCTCTGCCACACTCACATGTCTGTGAAACATGGCATATGGGAGAGGAAAACAAACCTGGCTGCTGGCCACAGCTCTGCCTCAGGTTCCACACAGGCTGCTCCGCGCCAGCCCCGGCCACCCGGCCTCACCCAGCCAGCAGCAAGGCAACAGCAACCTGCAGGAGCTCTGCTGGGCCCAGCTCTGGGCCCCTCAGCTTAGGAAAGAGGTTGAGCTGCTGGAAGGTGTCCAGAGAAGGGCAACAAAGCTGGGGAGGGGTCTGGGGCACAGCCCTGTGAGGAGAGGCTGAGGGAGCTGGGGTTGCTTAGCCTGGAGAAGAGGAGGCTCAGGGGAGACCTTCTTGCTCTCTGCAACTCCCTGCAGGGAGGTTGGAGCCAGGTGGGGGTTGGGCTCTTCTCCCAGGCCCCCAGCAGCAGAACAAGAGGACACAGTCTCAAGCTGTGCCAGGGCAGGTTCAGGCTGGATGTGTCGTGGGTTAACTCCCACTCTGAAACCAAAGCAGGGGGAGGGCTTGTGGGTGCTTTGCCCTCCCTGCAGGGCGATTCCCCTGGGAAGCTGAGTCTGTTCCACTCCCCCCTCCCTGCCCAGCTAGGGTATCAAAAGCAGGGCATTGCAGCTCTCCTTTTGGCTCCTGCCTCCCCTGGATGAGAGCTACTGCAGCTGCCCTCCTGCTCCTCTGCCACGTGGTCAGGCCTGATCCTTCTCCCTGCTGCCTCTGTGCCTCTTCAGAGAGAGACTGGTTTTGTATTCTCCTCCTTTATTCCCCTCCCATCCATCCTTGTTCCTTGCCCTTGTGAACCTTTCCTGTTACTGTTCTATAGATTGTTTAAAGGAAACTCTTTCCCTCTCTGCTTCCAAGCTGACTCCAAATTATTGCTTGGTGGATTTGCTCCTTCCTTTTTTTTCCCTCTCTGTTGGGAGGGAGGAGGGGGGGAACAGGGGAGATATTCTCAGCCTTGCCCCCACCTGAGCTCTTAACTCCCAGTTAAGGCTTAAACCACCTCAGGATGTTAGGAAGAAGTTCTTTCCAATGAGAGAGATTGGCCCTTGGGATGTGCTGCCCAGGGAGGTGGTGGAGTCCCCATCCCTGGAGGTGTTTAGGATGAGCCTGGCTGAGGCCCTTGGTGCCATGGTTGAGTTGATCAGATGGTGCTGGGGGAGAGGTTGGCCTGGATGAGCTCTGAGGTATCTTCCAGCCTGGTTAATTCTATTCTATTCTATTCTATTCTATTCTATTCTATTCTATTCTATTCTATTCTATTCTATTCTATTCTATTCTATTCTATTCCATTCCATTCCATTCCATTCCATTCCATTCCATTCCATTCCATTCCATTCCATTCCTGGCCTTGGTAGCATCTCCAGGCCAGCAGCACATCTGCCCATGCCTGTGGGAGTCTTGCTTGACCTACACCCCTCTGATCAACTCTTGAACCACTGCACTTGCAGCCCAGAGAGCCAAGCAGAGCCTGGGCTGCAGCAAGAGAAGTGTGGCCAGCAGGGCCAGGGAGGTGATTCTGCCCCTCTGCTCCACTCTGCTGAGACAACAGCTGCAGCTCTGGGTCCAGTTCTGGAGCCTCTGTGCCAGGAAGGATCTGGAGGGGCTGGAAGGTGTCCAAGGAGGGTCCAAGAGGATGAGCAGAGGGCTGGAGCTGCACTGCTGTGAGGACAGACTGAGGGAGTTGGGGTTGTGCAGGCTGGAGAGGAGAAGGCTCCCAGGAGACCTAATTGTGGCCTTCCAGTGTCTGAAGTGGGCTCCAAGAAAGCTGGGGAGGGACTTTTGAGGGTGTCAGGGAGGGAAAGGGCTGGGGGGGATGGAGCAGAACTAGAAGTGGGGAGATTGAGATTGGCTGTGAGGAAGAAGTTGTTCCCCAGGAGGGTGGTGAGAGCCTGGCACAGGTTGCCCAGGGAGGTGGTGGCAGCCTCCTGCCTGGAGGTGTTTGCAGCCAGGCTGGAGGTGGCTGTGAGCAACCTGCTGTGGTGTGAGGTGTCCCTGCCCATGGCAGGGGGGTGGAACTGGCTGAGCCTTGAGGCCTTAAGCACACCTCTGTAACCCCAAGAGTGCTTTCATAGCTAGAGGTCAACAGCAAACGCACTGAGAGGAGCTGGGTGGGAGAAGGCACAGCCTCCACCAGGTGTGCTGCCAGCCTCCCCCCTGCCTGCCTCCCACCAGGCTGTGCTGCCAGCCTCCCCCCTGCCTGCCTCCCACCCAGCTGTGCTGCCAGCCTCCCCCCTGCCTGCCTCCCACCCAGCTGTGCTGCCAGCCTCCCCCAGCCTTCCCTGCAGCCCAGGGCTCTCTGCTCTCTGCCTGACACCCACATTAATTTTTCAGCACACGATATTGGCTCTGCATTGTCTGAGCCCAGCCCTCCTGCAGCTGCTGAGCAGTGTGCCTCTGAAGTGGCCTCATTCTGCTCTCAGCTTCACACTTCTTGCCAGAGAGGATCACAAATTAACATCCCAGAGCTGAGCCTCTGCCTGAAAGGTGACAAAGGAGAGAGGGAAACTCTTAATGGAAGGAGCTGTCACTCAAGGGCTGGGTAGCTCAGGTGCCTCAGCCAGGGGAATGCTGGCACAGCATCAACACCTGGGGTGAGTTTTAATCCTCCAGCTGCACATTGTGGGGGGAATGGAATGGAATGGAATGGAATGGAATGGAATGGAATGGAATGGAATGGAATGGAATGGAATGGAATGGAATGGAATGGAATAGACTAGACAAGAATAGAATAGAATAGAATAGAATAGAATAGAATAGAATAGAATAGAATAGAATAGAATAGAATAGAATAGAATAGAATAGAATCAACAAGGTGTCCAGAGAAGGGCAAGAAAGCTGGGGAGGGGTCTGGAGCACAGCCCTGTGAGGAGAGGCTGAGGGAGCTGGGGTTGCTTAGCCTGCAGAAGAGGAGGCTCAGGGGAGACCTTCTTGCTCTCTGCAACTCCCTGCAGGGAGGTTGGAGCCAGGTGGGGGTTGGTCTCTTCTCCCAGGCAGCCAGCAGCAGAACAAGAGGCCACAGTCTCAAGCTGTGCCAGGGGAGGTTGAGGCTGGAGGGGAGGAGAAAGTTCTTGCCAGCAAGAGAGATTGGCCCTGGGGATGTGCTGCCCAGGGAGGTGGTGGAGTCCCCATCCCTGGAGGTGTCCAAGAGGGGATTGGATGTGGCACTTGGAGCCATGGTTTAGTTAGTCAGGAGGTGTTGGGTGACAGCTTGGACTTGATGATCTCTGAGGCCTCTCCTCACAGGGCTGTGCTCCAGACCCCTCCCCAGCCTCATTGCCCTTCTCTGGACACCTTCAAGTCTCTCAGTGTCCTTGAACTGAGGAGCCCAGAACTGGACACAGGACTCTGGGTGTGGCCTCACCAGTGCTGAGCACAGGGGCATGTTTTATGTATGTCAAGAGGAGAACCATGGCCAGGATCACAGAGTAGATGTGCTGAGGGTTGCTGACTGCACAGGGACCACCTCAGGTTTTTTACACTCCTGTTGCCAAGGAGCTACCCCTGCAGAGCAGTGGAGCATGAGCCACTGCAGTCCCTCCCTGCCCCCACCTGGCACATCAATTCTTCAGAAGAGGTGCAGCTGAGTAGCAGTTCTCAGAGACTCAGAGAATCAATGAGGTTGGGAAAGACCTCAGAGATCATCAAGTCCAAGCTGTCACCCAACACCTCCTGACAACTAAACCCTGGCTCCAAGGGCCACATCCAATCCCCTCCTGAACACCTCCAGGGATGAGGACTCCACCACCTCCCTGGGCAGCACATCCCAAGGGCTAACAACCCTCTCTGTGTCTTGCTCTGCTCACTGAGGTGTGGGCCAGGTGGTGACTGCAGCAGGACTGGCTGAGCTCAGGAGCATTGCTGCCTCCTGGCCAGGGCACGGAGAGGCAGGACACCGATTCCTGGTCAGGCACAGCCATTGCCTGCCCAACTCCCATGCACTCCAAAACTGAGAGGTGTGTGCTGCCAAGTGCATCAGCAGCTACCTGAGTCACAGCATCTGCTGAGTTTCTGAATCATGCTCTTAACCTTGGGCCTGGTGGGAAGCTGGAACCTGCTCCTGCTCTGTGCTGTTCTGCCTCTGCGTGCCGTGGGGGCCGAGGCCTGGCAGCCACCAGCGTCACGACAGGAGACCCCTGCTGCCACTGCCCCTCCCCACAGGCACAGCAGCAGGCAGCCCTTGCTTGCTGATGCAAAGAGCTCCAGCATTTAACCAAGGCATGCCCTTGGCCTGAGCTGCCTGCACAGGGCAGGCTGGGCTGGGGCAGGCAGGGCTGCGCTTCAGAGGGAGCTGAAGGGGGGAGTGGGGAGGTGGGAAGAGGTGGCCTGACAGAAAGCTTGAGAATAGACTGGACTGGACTAGACTAGACTGGAATAGAATAGAATAGAATAGAATAGAATAGAATAGAATAGAATAGAATAGAATAGAATAGAATAGAATAGAATAGAATAGAATAGAATAGAATAGAATAGAACTAACCAGGTTGGAAGTCCAACCTCTCACCCAGCACCATCTGATCAACTCAACCATGGCCCCAAGGGCCTCAGCCAGGCTCTTCCTGAACACCTCCAGGGATGGGGACTCCACCACCTCCCTGGGCAGCACATCCCAAGGGCCAATCTCTCTGGCTGGGAAGAACTTCCTCCTCATCTCCAGCCTGAACCTCCCCTGGCACAGCTTGAGACTGTGTCCTCTTGTTCTGCTGCTGGGGGCCTGGGAGAAGAGCCCAACCCCCACCTGGCTCCAACCTCCCTGCAGGGAGTTGCAGAGAGCAAGAAGGTCTCCCCTGAGCCTCCTCTTCTGCAGGCTAAGCAACCCCAGCTCCCTCAGCCTCTCCTCACAGGGCTGTGCTCCAGACCCCTCCCCAGCTTTCTTCCCCTTCTCTGGACACCTTCCAGCAGCTCAACCTCTTTCCTAAGCTGAGGAGCCCAGAGCTGGACACAGGACTCAAGGTGTGGCCTGAGCAGTGCTGAGCACAGGGCAGAAGGACTTCCCTGCTCCTGCTGGCCACACTCTTCCTGCTGCAGGCCAGGATGCCCTTGGCCTTCTTGGCCTCCTGGGCACACTGCTGCCTCATGTTCAGCTGCTGTCCCCCACTCCCCCCAGGTCCCTCTCTACCTGGCTGCTCTCAGCCACTCTGCCCCCAGCCTGTAGCACTGCCTGGGGCTGTTGAAGTTCAGCAAAGGCAAGCAGCCTCCAGCCCCAGGGGTGTGTGAAAGTCCTTGCATCAGCAAATCAATCCTGAGATCAGGACTGGCTACAGCTGCAGCCCTGGTGCAGAGATTCAGAGCCCAGTGCTGTCCCAGGCCCAGACTAACAGATAGAAGAGTTTGTGCTGCAGGCCCCTTTGGCCAAGCAGCCTCCCTCCAGCAGGGCAGCAGCAGCAGCAGCCAGGAGCAGATGCTCAGGGAGGCAGCAGGCTCAGGGAGGCAGCAGGCTCTGGCTGGCTCAGATGGGTGACTGCAGCTTGCCCCCAGCCGCTGCTGCACCTCCTCCCAGGCATGACTTCAAGATTGAGAGGCAGCTCCAGCTCCTCTCAGGTCAGCACACCAAGCTGAACTCAAACCTTCAGGAGCAGCTGGTCCATTAAAAGCTGCTCTGGGGAGAGCAGTTTCTGGTAGAAAGATCAGAGCACCATCTGAATTTCACCCTCCAGCAGGCACAGCTCAGGGGTTTGCTGGAGGAAGGGAAGCAGAACTGTGGCACTGCACAGCACCTCTGCACCTAGCAGTGCCTCCAAGGAGCCACAAGTCATCCCTGCACCCCTCTGCAGGGACAAACCAAAGCAGAAGCACCCTGCCACCTGGAATTTAGCCACAGCTCCCACAAAGCACCAAGCCAGAGCTCCACTCTGTGCAGACCAGCCAGGAGCAGGCTGCTGTCCTGCTGCTCTTCTCAGCTGCCAACAGGTTCTGTGCTCCACACACAGTGGGGAAATGAATGATGCACATAACCAGCAGCCTGCCAGGGCTGCAAGGGGGCTGCAGGAGAGCTGGGGAGGGGCTGGTGACAGAGGCATGGAGGGCCAGGACGAGGGGTGAGGGCTTCAGGCTGGCACAAGCTGGATTTAGATCAGACCCAAGGAGGAAATGTTTCCCCATGAGGGTGGTGAGAGACACTGGGGCAGGTTGCCCAGAGCAGCTGTGGAGGCTCCAAGCCTGGCAGTGTGGAAAACCAGGCTGGAGGAGGCTTTGAGCAGCCTGGGCTAGGGGAAGATGTCCCTGCCCATGGCATGGGTTGGAACTGGATGATCTTCAAGTTCCCTGCCAACCCATCCTAGGATTCCCTGTGATGCCTCTGCCCTGCAGAGCACCCTTTCTGCCACTGCCACACTCCCTTACACAGCCTCTTTCCACAGGCTGAACATGAGGCAGCAGTGTGCCCAGGGGGCCAAGAAGGCCAAGGGCATCCTGGCCTGCAGCAGGAAGAGTGTGGCCAGCAGGAGCAGGGAAGTCCTTCTGCCCTGTGCTCAGCACTGCTCAGGCCACACCTTGAGTCCTGTGTCCAGCTCTGGGCTCCTCAGCTTAGGAAAGAGGTTGAGCTGCTGGAAGGTGTCCAGAGAAGGGCAAGAAAGCTGGGGAGGGGTCTGGAGCACAGCCCTGTGAGGAGAGGCTGAGGGAGCTGGGGTTGCTTAGCCTGGAGAAGAGGAGGCTCAGGGGAGACCTTCTTGCTCTCTGCAACTCCCTGCAGGGAGGTTGGAGCCAGGTGGGGGTTGGGCTCTTCTCCCAGGCAGCCAGCAGCAGAACAAGAGGACACAGTCTCAAGCTGTGGCAGGGGAGGTTCAGGCTGGAGGTGAGGAGAAAGTTCTTGCCAGCAAGAGAGAGAGTAATGTGCTGCCCAGGGAGGTGGTGGAGTCCCCATCCCTGGAGGTGTCCAAGAGGGGATTGGATGTGGCACTTGGAGCCATGGTTTAGTTAGTCAGGAGGTGCTGAGTGACAGCTTGGACTTGATGCTCTCTGAGGTCTCTTCCAACCTGATTGATTCCATGCCTCTCTGGAAGCATGCCCATGGATCCTGTCAGCCGGTGGGGCTGGGATGCCAGGGCCTGGTGCTGCTGTCTGCAGCAACAGGTGTGAGGAGAAGCCACAGGATGCTCACTTGCCACTGCAGCTGGCTGCCTGAGGCAGAGCAGAACGGAACAGGAGCGCTGCCCATGAATAAAAGATACCCATGGGCGCGGCTGTGCCCCGGGAGCGGCGGCTGGCTGGCAGAGGCGGCCGAGGCAGGCGGCAGGGCCGGGGGCAGCAGCATCGCCTGTGGCCGGCCAGGAGCCGCCGCAACGCGGAGCAACACGCAAGGAGGGCGCAGGAAACGCCTTCCCCTTTGCCATCTGTGATCTCTGCCCTGCGAGAGCGATGTTATTGACCTCCACTTAACCTTCTGAAGGATAAGCAGCGCCGAGCAGGCGCGCAGAAACCCGACTCTGCAGCCCCAAAGCAGGAGCGCTGGGCTTTGAGGCACAGCCCTCCCAGGACTGCAGGCACCCTCGGGCTTAATCCCTGTGCCGGGAAGGATGAGCCTGGAATTAGTGAGTCATTAGGTGTGGAAGCCCCGAGCAAGGGGAGGCGCTCAGCAGAACCATCCCCACGCCTCCTGGTCTCGTTTCGGCCGCACGGGGTTACCTGAACCAGCAGAGCCGCACAGCCACCACCCCTTCTGCCCTCTTTTGACACCCCCAGGGAGAAAGCCGAGGGCTGAGTTTTGCGCGGTCCTCTGTCCTCGGTGGCTTGGCCACGTCGCACTCTCTGCTTTAAGGGAGACAGCAACCAGGAGAGAACTCCATTTACCCCCGGCCGCAGCAAACCGACCCCTCCGGGAGCCGTTCACACGGCAGCCCCTCCCCGAGGCTGAGCCTCCCCTCCCTGTGTTATGGCTGAGTTATTTGCAGGAGTTTTCCTCTCCTTTTGTGTGCCATGAATAATTCCAGCGCTCAGGGACTCTGCAGCTGCTCCGCTCCGGGCTTGCTCTGCCGGGCTTCAGGCACGTGTGCACACACACAGACACACAGACACACAGACACACAGACACAGACACAGACACACCCCCCCTCTCGACAGGCCGAGTGACACAGCCACGAAAATCCAACCCATTTCATTTATTCCCTGGCAGATAACCCTGGGTCATGTCTGGCATGCCAAGTTACCAAATAGGGCATTTCAAAGCAGCAGGGAAGCCAGAAGCAGCAAAGGCAGCTGAGGAGGCAGGGGCCTGGCTCTGCTGGGCTGAGCTGCCCCAGCTCTGCTCTCTCAGCAGCACCCTGTCCTGCCCCTCCAAACCCCCCTGGTAAGAGAGGCCACCGAGAGATCCTCTCCACAGGGGCAGAGCAGCAGGGACCAACAGAGGCAGGGCTGCCTGAAGAAGACTTCAGGGGCAGTAAATGGAGAAGAGCTCCCTTGGGGTGTCAGGGAATGATGGGACTGGGGGAGGGGAATGGAAAGAAAACAGAAATGGGGAGATTCAGATTGGATGTGAGGAAGAAGTTCTCCCCCATAAGGGTGGTGAGAGACTGGCAGAGAGGTGGTGGAAGCCTCCTGCCTGGAGGTGTTTGCAGCCAGGCTGGAGGTGGCTGTGAGCAGCCTGCTGCAGTGTGAGGTGTCCCTGCCCATGGCAGGGGGGGTTGGAGCTGGCTGAGCCTTGAGGTCCCTTCCACCCCTGACACTTCCATGATTATGTGATTTCCTAAGTCAGCAACTGCAGCTTTGGGGCTCTGCTTCCTCTCTGGCCATTCACTGCAGCTCCTGTTTGCATTTCTCATTGCCAATCCTCTCCACAGCCCTAATCAGCCCTTTCCTGGTTTGTCTGGTTCTGTGCCTCGCTGTTCTGCTATGGAAATGGATTCTCACTGCTGCAACCACCCCAAACAGCTGCCTGCACCTGAGCATAAAACCCCCACAGCCCAGCAAGGGTACAAAAGCCTGAGTTGCACAGAATCACAGCATCAATGAGGTTGGAAGAGACCTCAGAGAGCATCAAGTCCAAGCTGGCACCCAACACCTCCTGACTAACTAAACCATGGCTCCAAGTGCCACATCCAATCCCCTCCTGAACACCTCCAGGGATGGGGACTCCACCACCTCCCTGGGCAGCACATCCCAAGGGCCAATCTCTCTTGCTGGGAAGAATTTCTTCCTCACCTCCAGCCTGAACCTCCCTTGGCACAGCTTGAGACTGTGTCCTCTTGTTCTGCTGCTGGCTGCCTGGGAGAAGAGCCCAACCCTCACCTGGCTCCAACCTCCCTGCAGGGAGTTGCAGAGAGCAAGAAGGTCTCCCCTGAGCCTCCTCTTCTCCAGGCTAAGCAACCCCAGCTCCCTCAGCCTCTCCTCACAGGGCTGTGCTCCAGACCCCTCCCCAGCTTTCTTGCCCTTCTCTGGACACCTTCCAGCAGCTCAACCTCTTTCCTAAGCTGAGGAGCCCAGAGCTGGACACAGGACTCAAGCTGTGGCCTGAGCAGTGCTGAGCACAGGGCAGAAGGACTTCCCTGCTCCTGCTGGCCACACTCTTCCTGCTGCAGGCCAGGATGCCCTTGGCCTTTATGGCCCCCTGGGCACACTGCAGGCTGAAGTTAAACCAACAAAGCCTGGAAGGGGAGGAAGCCAGCCTCAGAAACCCCTGCCTGAAAGGCAAGTTCAGCAGCAGAACTGCAATTTAACTTTCATTCCCTCTGATGCTGGCTGGGAACAGAGCCTGGGCACCGAGCGATGCCTCCCAAACATCCGAGTGCAGAGCAAGCTCTCCCCAGCTCCCAGCCTGATGCTTCACCTGGGCACAATAGCTGCAAGTGTCTAATAAAAGGCTGAGGCTGTGGATGTTAGCTCTGTGCTACCACTCTGGAATGGGCAGCCAGGGAGAGGCTGCAGGCTTCCACCCAGCAGGGCTGGAAAGCCTCAGCTGAAGAACCATCTTTAATTTGGGAGCTACAAGCTGGGTCTACACTCTTGGCTCCTCTGTAATTAAGGAAGGAGCTAATTGCTTGCTACCAAGGGTTCATCTGGACCCTTCTTAAACCTTACACAGAAATCAGGCTCTGCTGTTTCCACTTTCAGCTGGCATTTCACTGGGGGGGAGAGGGGGGGGATGCTGCCCAGCCACTCCCTTGCCATATGCAGTCGATGTTTTCTCACAGAGCAGGCTGAAGAACAAGCAGAGCAAAAATATCTCAGCCCTTCCATTGTTCCTCTCCCCTCCCCTGATCCCACTGGCTTGTTCCAGACAAGAAACTTCCTTTAATGAAAGGTCTGCCTTGTGTCCAGCACAGAATATTTTAAGGTCTGCTTGGAGCCTTTGGGTGCCCCAGAGGCAGAAAAAAACCCAACCCACCAAAAAGGCAGCAGTCAGCTGAGAAGATTGCTCTGTGTGATTCACTCTGAGAGGGAATGTGCAGCCCTGAACCTTCCCACAGAGATACTGGGGGCACAAATCCAGCCCCAGACAGAGGGGGAAGGAGGGCGAGTCGGGGAGCCCTCACAGCCAGACCACAGCTCCTGGGGCACAGCCTGCCTGACCTGCACAGGGCACACAGCCGCTCAACTCCACACCCCACAGCACCTGGCACTGGGGTGGCTGGCACTGGGGCTGCTGGCACTGGGGCTGCTGGTCCTGGGGCTGCTGGCACTGGGGCTGCTGGCATTGGGGCTGCTGGCATTGGGGCTGCTGGTCCCGGGGCAGCTGGTCCTGGGGCTGCTGGCACTGGGGCTGCTGGCATTGGGGCTGCTGGTCCTGGGGCAGCAGGTACTGGGGCTGCTGGCACTGGGGCGGCTGGCATTGGGGCTGCTGGTCCCGGGGCAGCAGGTACTGGGGCTGCTGGCATTGGGGCTGCTGGCACTGAGGCGGCTGGCACTGGGGCAGCTGGCACTGGGGCAGCCAGGACAAGTCCGGCTGACCTGTGCTGGCAGCTCCTGAACCACCCTTGGTGGGTGCAGGCTTTACCGTGGGGGTGCTGAGAACACGAACCGTGGGTACAATCCTGCTCCCCTCTCATAAGCGGCTCTGAGACAAGAGGGTCCCTGACCGCCCGGGACGGTGCAGCCTGAGGCTGCTCTGCCACCTTCCCTCTGCTGCTCCCCAGGAGCTCAGAGCCGCTCGGCTTTGCACACCCCTGCAGGCAGAGCAGGGCTCTCCGCAGGGAGCCCGCACCATGGGGGGCTTGGGTTGGCTTCTCTCAGCGAGCCAGCCCCAGCCTGGTGGCACAGCTCCCTGCCTCGGAATTCTGAGGGTGCTCTGCGCTCAGCTGCCTTACAGCAGCTGCTAAAGCCTGGCCCAGCGAGGACCGAGGAGCAGAGCCGCTGGCAGCAGCGGCACCGCCGGGTGAGCTCCTTGGGCAGCCCACAGCGGCCAGGCGCCCACCGACAGCTGGCAGCGGGCAGCGGGGCTCTGCCGGCGCCGCTCGGGCGCACGGCAGCGTTGTCTCCGCTCGCACCTTCCCGACCCCGATGATTCCGGCGAGGTTCCCGGCGGGAACACTAAGGGAAGCAGCCAGAAGAGGTCCTCGTTCCTACAGCGATGCCGCCGCAGCTCAGGTGCGGCTGATGGGATGCAGGGATGGCAGGAGCAAGGCAGCATGGCAGCGTGCTTCCATGCCAAGGGGGGGACATGGGAGCTTTACTGACAGGCTGTGCTTGATGGAGGAAGACTGCAGGGATGAGTAAAGTTCATGGATTCACAGACTGGAGCGGATTGGAAGGGACCCTCCAAAGGGCATCCAGCCCAAGCCCCCTGCAGGCACAGGGACAGCTCCAGCCAGAGCAGGCTGCCCAGGGACACAGCCAGGCTGAGCCTGAATGGCTCCAGGGATGGAGCCTCAACCCCTCCCTGGGCAGCCTGTGCCAGTGCCTCCCCAGCCTCCCTCTGCAGAGCTTCCTCCTGATGTCCAACTTGACCCTGCCCTGCTCCACTCCCAAACCACTGCCCCTTGGCCTGGCCCCTTCTGAGCAGTCCCTCCCCAGCCTGCCTGCACCTCCCCTGAAACACAAGGCTCTAAGGTCTCTTCTCTAGGCTGAAGAAGCCCAGAGACACAGAGGCAGCAGCCTGTGTGAAGAGAGACTAAAATAGTGCTTTGTAACTTAGAGAGCTGCTGAGACTGACAGAAATCTAAATACAAGGAAGAGCGAGGAAGGAATCCTTATTTCTGTCTCTGCTGTCATGCAGCAGGTTTGAACACAAAGGAAAATCAGGGGGAAAGGAAAAATCTCCAACTCAATCTTCATCATCCTCCTGAACTCGGTGTGTGATGCAGATCTGGAAGGGAACACTGCCACAGGAGGCCAGAGGGGCCAGATTTGCAAGTGCTAAAAGGCTCAGCAGATCATTTCCTCAAGGCAGGCTGAGAGTTTGGAAGCAGTTCAGGCAGCCCCTGACAGCTGTTTGCTGGAGCCTGGAAGGAGCACAGCCTTCAGTCCTGCTCCTCAGCTACTCACCCAGCACTTCCAGCAGCAGGATGAATAGAGAAGGGAATGGGATAGGATGGGATAGGATAGGATGGAATGGGATGGGATGGGATGGGATAGGATAGGATAGGATAGGATGGGACGGGACGGGATGGGATGGGATGGGATGGGATAGAATAGCATAGAATAGCATAGAATAGCGTAGCATAGAATAGCATAGAATAGCATAGCATAGAATAGAATAGAATAGAATAGAATAGAATAGAATAGAATAGAATAGAATAGAATAGAATAGAATTAACCAGGTTGGAAAAGACCTCAGAGCTCATCCAGTCCAACCTCTCCCCCAGCACCATCTGATCAACTCAACCATGGCACCAAGGGCCTCAGCCAGGCTCTTCCTAAACACCTCCAGGGATGGGGACTCCACCACCTCCCTGGGCAGCACATCCCCAGGGACAATCTCTCTTGCTGGCAAGAACTTTCTCCTCACCTCCAGCCTGAACCTCCCCTGGCACAGCTTGAGACTGTGGCCTCTTGTTCTGCTGCTGGGGGTCTGGCAGAAGAGCCCAACCCCCACCTGGCTCCAACCTCCCTGCAGGGAGTTGCAGAGAGCAAGAAGGTCTCCCCTGAGCCTCCTCTTCTGCAGGCTAAGCAACCCCAGCTCCCTCAGCCTCTCCTCCCAGGGCTGTGCTCCAGACCCCTCCCCAGCTTTCTTGCCCTTCTCTGGACACCTTCCAGCAGCTCAACCTCTTTCCTAAGCTGAGGAGCCCAGAGCTGGACACAGGACTCAAGGTGTGGCCTGAGCAGTGCTGCACACAGGGCAGAAGGACTTCCCTGCTCCTGCTGGCCACACTCTTCCTGCTGCAGGCCAGGATGCCCTTGGCCTTCTTGGCCCCCTGGGCACACTGCTGCCTCATGTTCAGCTGCTGTCCCCCACTCCCCCCAGGTCCCTCTGTGCCTGGCTGCTCTCAGCCACTCTGCCCCCAGCCTGTAGCACTGCCTGGGGTTGCTGTGGCCAAAGTGCAGCCCCTGGCACTTGGATGTGTTCAATCTCCTGCCCTTGGCCTCTGTCCATCTGCCCAGCCTGGCAAGGTCCCTCTGCAGAGCTCTCCTGCCCTCTAACAGCTCAACTCCTGCCCCCAGCTTGCTGTCAGCTGCACATTTCCTGCTGCTGGACTCCATCCCCTCCTCCAGATCATCAATGAAGATATTGATCAGGCTGGGGCCCAGCACTGCTCCCTGGGGCACAGCACTGGTGCCTGGCTGCCAGCTGGCTGTGGCACCATTCACCACCACTCTCTGGGCTCAGCCTCCAGCCAGTTCCTAACCCAGCTCAGAGTGCAAGGATGCAAGGCTGGAAAGGACTTTGGTCTGAGCCAGGACGTGGAGCAACCTGCTGCACCTCTGCCGAGTGCAGAGCTACACCAGCTGTGGGTTTGGTAGGAGCCCTCTGGGCCAGAGCAATTCTGGCAGCTCCTGTTGCCCACAGCAGAGTAAAGAAGGCAACAAATGAAAGAGCTGGAAGCACTGGGGCAGGTGGGGGGGAGGGACACAAGCAAAGGAACTCCTGAAGATCTTTTAGGCACTGGCTTTGTTCGGCAAGATGGGAGCCTTGCAGGCTCCTGCCAGCAAAATCAGGCAGCAGGAGGGACCAAAGGGGCACTGCTCAGGGCTCTCTGTGGCTCCTCTAGCATCCAGTCTTAGTCCTGCTGCCTGATTCCTCATACTGCCTCTCCCTGTAGCAGGAGAAGGAGCTCCCTCTACTATGACTCGCAAGGAGGAGTAGTTACCCATCCCTGCTGCACCGGGGGGGGGAGGGGGAGGTCTGGTTCCAAGCCTCTTTCACAAGATGCCTGGTGTTAATTAATAGCATCTGAGCCCCCAAGTAATGAATCCATCCTGCCAGACACTTGCACCTCTTTAGAAGCATAGCTCTTGGAACAGATTCGTGCCCTGCACACGCATGGACTCTCCAAATGCATTGGGGAGCTCAGAGGCACAGAAGGGGGTGGGGGTGGGGGTGGGATTTATATACATATGTATTTAAAAGAGCTGAAAAGGGAGAGGAAGCTGAAAACCCTCACTTGTGGGTGCCTGAATCCAACAGAGTGGTGGCTGTGGGGCAGGCTGGGGATGGAGTCTGCCTGGACTGCAGCAAGGCCTTTGCCACCATCCCCCACAGCAACCTCCTGGTCAAGCTGTCAGCCCCTGGCTGGGACAGCAGCTCTCTGAGCTGGGTTAGGAACTGGCTGGAGGCTGAGCCCAGAGAGTGGTGGTGAATGGTGCCACAGCCAGCTGGCAGCCAGGCACCAGTGCTGTGCCCCAGGGAGCAGTGCTGGGCCCTGTGCTCTTTAACATCTTCATTGATGATCTGGAGGAGGGCACTGAGTAGTAAATTTGCTGACAACACCAAGCTGGGGGCAGGAATTGATCTGCTGGAGGGTGGAGAGGGTCTGCAGAGGGATCTTGACAGGCTGGACAGATGGGCAGAGGCCAAGGGCAGGAGATTGAACACATCCAAGTGCCAGGTTCTGCACATTGGCCACAGCAACCCCAGGCAGTGCTACAGGCTGGGGGCAGAGTGGCTGAGAGCAGCCAGGAGCAGGGAGGTCATTCTGCCCCTGTACACTGCACTGCTCAGGCCACACCTTGAGTCCTGTGTCCAGCTCTGGGCTCCTGAGGTTAGGAAAGAGGTTGAGCTGCTGGAAGGTGTCCAGAGAAGGGCAAGAAAGCTGGGGAGGGGTCTGCAGCACAGCCCTGTGAGGAGAGGCTGAGGGAGCTGGGGTTGCTTAGCCTGCAGAAGAGGAGGCTCAGGGGAGACCTTCTTGCTCTCTGCAACTCCCTGCAGGGAGGTTGGAGCCAGGTGGGGGTTGGTCTCTTCTCCCAGGCAGCCAGCAGCAGAACAAGAGGACACAGTCTCAGGCTGTGCCAGGGGAGGTTGAGGCTGGAGGTTAGGAGGAAGTTCTACACAGAGAGAGTGATTGCCCATTGGGATGGGCTGCCTGGGGAGGTGGTGGAGTCACCATCCCTGGAGGTGTTCAGGAGGAGACTTGCTGGGGTGCTGGGTGCCATGGGTTAGTTGTTTAGGTGGTGCTGGATTAGTTGATAGGTTGGACTTGATGATCTTGAAGGTCTCTTCCAACCTGGTCTCGTCTCGTCTCGTCTCGTCTCTTCTCTTCTCTTCTCTTCTCTTCTCTTCTCTTCTCTTCTCTTCTCTTCTCTTCTCTTCTCTTCTCTTCTCTTCTCTTCTCTTCTCTTCTCTTCTCTTCTCTTCTCTTCTCTTCTCTTCTCTTCTCTTCTCTTCTCTTCTCTTCTCTTCTCTTCTCTTCTCTTCTCTTCTCTTCTCTTCTCTTCTCTTCTCTTCTCTTCTCTTCTTCCTATCCTATCCTACTCTATTCACTGGGAAGGACAAACCCTGCTGAGGGTCACCTGAGGGGTTAGGACTGCCCTGCTCTCGATGTGTTCCTCGGGAGCTGAACGGCTCACAGAAGGATGTTTTGCTGGCGGCTCTTTGCTCAGACCCATTCCAAGCATCACCCACCCTGCTTTCCTGCCTCCCTTGAGCACAGCTTAGCCCAAAGCTCACCCACTTCAGATGCTTTGCAACTGCTTACCGCGGTCTTTGCTTCAGGTTTGCTTAGACAGCATCCCAGAGGGCAGGACTTTGAGCGCTCCTCTGCCTCCCCTTGAGCTACTCCAAAGGAATTCTTCTGACGACCGAGAAGAGATTCAGATTTCTCCTCTCCCACTCCTAATTCTCTGTATACATATTCAGAAGCCTCTGCTTATTTCTTAGGGGCCCTGACGTGAAATGATGCAGCAGGCTCAGCAAGGACATTACTCAGGAGCCACCCGAACTCCTCTGCCCAAGTCCTGCCTGGCAATCGAGGGCAATTTCCCGCAGAGCTCCCCTGACAGGCTGGCTCATTTAAAGCTTGAACTGCGATGATTGCTTCCTAGCAGCCGCTCGCCTCCTTATTCATCTCTTTATGGTGCTGCAGACCCTTACGAGTGCCCAAGCTGGCAAATAAAGGGAGTCGGCTCCTTGCGAGGACGCTCAGGAGAACACAAACATCTCCCCTCCGCCTGCTGGGAAGGTCTGGCTGTAAGCGAGAGCTACCATTACTGTCCTAAAACTTCCTGAAGCCATTTTTGCAGACAAAACCAGATCCAGTTAGGGAAAAGAAACAAAGCAGCAGAACAAGCCAATTAAATTGCTGCCTAATCATCTCCTGCAAAGGTCTTAAGAGCCACGAAACAGAAGATCTGGGGAGGGGGGGAACCAGAAAACGACCCCCCCACCGCAGCCTAACGAAATCTTGACCGGCTTCTTTTGAACCGATTCCTTCCCAGCCTAAATCCCCAAGCTTAGGAGCACCTGAGCACGAAGCATTAACTGCTGAAGGCATTTTGAGAGAGGTAGGGCAGCACTGAAGAGGGGAAGCAGCAGCCTGGAGGCCAGCTGAAGCTGCACATTCCTCTAAGGCTTCCTCCCCTTCACGATGCGCATCAGACAACGGAACAAACAAGCAGTGAGCCTGCCGTGCCTGCTTCCCTGCCAGCAGCTTGCTCCTGAGGATGCTGTGCTCCACCGCAGATCAGTCTTTAGCTAGCTGCTCGCCCTGGAAGGCTTGATAAAGAGAGAGGACTGCACAGACCCAGGCTAGATCAAACATCCTCTGTTCCAGGCAGAGAGCCCCTGAAAGCAAGGGTTTGCTGTAGCAAAGGCTGGAGCCAAGGCTCACCCTCCAGCCATGCAGACAGCTTGGACCTGTGCACACAAATCAGGTACCAGCAGGGCAAGGAAGGTTTGTTTTGCGAGAGCAGAGCTGCGCAGGATGCTGGCATTGCCACACGGAGAGAGGGGGCAGGAGCACTTGGGGCAAGGCAGCTCCAGAGATCCATTTGCAGCTAGGAGAGCCGGGGGAGGATCTGAACAGCACTTGGAGTCTGCTCTCTTCCCAAAAGCATCAGGAATTGCACTTTCACGAGGCAAAGATCAGCTTAACCTTCGTACTTTCACGAGGCAAAGATGAGCTTAAACCTTTGTACTTTCACGAGACAAAGACGAGCTTAAGCCCGGCTGTGTGTTTTTGTTCACGTAAAGTACAAGAGGGTGGAAAACTCAGCTGGCTGCTGGTGGAGAGGTTCACTCATCGTCCCTGGAAGTGTTTAGAAAGAGCCTGGATGAGGCACTTGGTGCCACGGTTCAGCCGATTAGATTGGTGTTGGGTGAGAGGTTGGACTCGATGGTCTCAAAGGTCTTTTCCAACCTGGTTCGTTCTGTGAGAGCTTTGCAGTCTCACCGTCACAGGGCAGCTGCCTGCACCAGCAGCTGGAGCGCTGCGAGGAGGAGGAGGAGGAGGAGGAGAGGGAGAGCAAGGAGCTGCAGCAGCCGTGTGCTGCCCTGTCCCCCCGGTGCTGGATGCTTCTGCGTCAGCCTGGCTTTCATCAGAGGTTTACTCAATCGGCTGCTGGCAGCCACAGCCGCGGCTGCCGGAGTCCCAGGCAGGCAGCCCTGCGCTCGGCCACCGCGGGGAGGCTCCGCACGTCGGAGCCCGGCGTCCCGGGAGAGAGCGAGCGGCTGCTGCTCGGGGATGTTGGGAAGAAACCCATCCCTAACTCTGCTACAGCACAGCCCCCCCCTTCCACCCCCCCGCCACCCCCTCAAGGTTTGATTGATTCTCCACATTAAACCCCCAAAAGCTACCGACAATATTTGAGGGATGAGCTCGCTGCTTGCGGGAGAGAAGCTGCGCTGGAGGAGCCTGTGTGGGAGGCTGTGATTGCGGCTAATGATATGCTTTGAGCTGCTTGTCGGCGTGGAAGCATTCATCACCATTCATCTGCTGCTCCTCCAGACACCCATTGATAAAAAGCAAACACGGCAGCGCTGGCATGAGGCACGCAGTGCCCCACAGCCCCTCAGGTGATCCGAGGGTTGGCAGGGCTGGAAGGGAGCTCAAGGCTCAGCCAGTCCCAACCCCCCTGCCATGGCCAGGGACACCTCACACTGCAGCAGGTTGCTCACAGCCACATCCAGCCTGGCTGCAAACACCTCCAGGGATGAGGCTTCCACCACCTCCCTGGGCAACCTGTGCCAGTCTCACAGTCTCACAGAATCACCAAGGTTGGAAGAGACCTCGAGGAGTATCCAGTCCAAGCTGTCACCACAGACCTCATGACTAGACCATGGCTCCAAGTGCCACATCCAATCCCCTCTTGAACACCTCCAGGGATGGGGACTCCACCACCTCCCTGGGCAGCACATCCCAAGGGCCAATCTCTCTGGCTGGGAAGAACCTTCTTCCTCACCTCCAGCCTGAACCTCCCCTGGCACAGCTTGAGACTGTGGCCTCTTGTTCTGCTGTTGGGTGCCTGGCAGAAGAGCCCAACCCCCACCTGGCTCCAACCTCCCTGCAGGCAGTTGCAGAGAGCAAGAAGGTCTCCCCTGAGCCTCCTCTTCTGCAGGCTAAGCAACCCCAGCTCCCTCAGCCTCTCCTCACAGGGCTGTGCTCCAGACCCCTCCCCAGCTTTCTTGCCCTTCTCTGGACACCTTCCAGCAGCTCAACCTCTTTCCTAAGCTGAGGAGCCCAGAGCTGGACACAGGACTCAAGGTGTGGCCTGAGCAGTGCTGAGCACAGGGCAGAAGGACTTCCCTGCTCCTGCTGGCCACACTCTTCCTGCTGCAGGCCAGGATGCCCTTGGCCTTCTTGGCCCCCTGGGCACACTGCTGGCTCATATTTAGGTGGCTGTCAATCAGCACCCCCAGGTCCCTCTCTGCCTGGCTGCTCTCAGCCACTCTGCCCCCAGCCTGTAGCTCTGCCTGGGGTTGCTGTGGCCAAAGTGCAGCCCCTGGCACTTGGACTTGTTGAATGCCATCCTGTTGGTCTCTGCCCCTCAGTCCAGCCTGGCAAGGTCCCTCTGCAGAGCCCTTCCACCCTCTAACTGACCAACCTCTGCTCCCAGCTTGCTGTCAGCTGCACATTTGCTGATGACTGACTCAGTGCCCCCATCCACCACCCTCATGGGGAACAACTTCTTCCTCACATCCAATCTGAATCTCCCCATTCCTAGCTTGGATCCCTCCACTACTGTCACTCCCTGACACCCTCAAAAGTCCCTCCCCAGCTTTCTTGTAGCCCCCTGCAGATACTGGAAGGCCACAATTAGGTCTCCTCAGAGACTTCTCCTCTCCAGCCTGCACAACCCCAGCTCCCTCAGTCTGTGCTCACAGCAGAGCAGCTCCAGCCCTCTGCTTCTCCTCTTGGCCCTTCTCTGGACAGCTTCCAGCACATCCCTGCAGAGCAAAAGCAGCCACAGCTTTCATGTGGGACAGAGCCATGCTGGTGCCTAGAGTCATACCCCCCACTCTGCATGGCGCCACACACCGGTCTGGCAGCAGGCTGATTTAACGAGCAGGCAGCACAGGTTTAGGTCTTGGCTAGATTCAGAGATTCATGGAGTGGTTTGGGTTGGGAGGGACCTTCCAGTTCCAACCCCACCAGCCCAGGTTGCTCCAGGCCTCATGCAGCCCGGCCTTGCCCACCTGGATCTGAGTGCTTTGTTTTCCAAGGGGGGCTAAAGTCACTCAGGATCAAACTCCAAATCAGAAAGATGTGGTGGGGGAGGGATGGTGGTTGGCAGCCTGGGAAGTGTTTGGACCTTTGTTAAAGCTTCCCTTTTCAGCTGGCAGGAGCACAAGTTCTACTCATGCCCAGGAGAAGATCCTCTCCAAACTATCCTCAGCAGCCTCCCTGCTCCTAAATTCCACTGTCACCAGGAGGGGCACAGCCTCCCCCAGCGTGGCTGTGGTTTCTAGCACACATCTCCTGATGTGGAGCTCACCAGGACCTCTCAGTGTGCTCTTGCAGCCCACAAAGCCAACCAGAGCCTGGGCTGCAGCAGGAGAAGTGTGGCCAGCAGGGCAAGGGAGGTGATTCTCCCCCTCTGCTCAGCTCTGGGGAGACCCCACCTGGAGTACTGCCTCCAGTTCTGGAGCCCCTATGGCAAGAGGGATCTGGAGGTGCTGGAAGGTGTCCAGAGCAGGGCCAGGAGGATGAGCAGAGGGCTGGAGCTGCTCTGCTGTGAGCACAGACTGAAGGAGTTGGGGCTGTTCAGTCTGGAGGAGAGAAGGCTCCCAGGTGACCTCATTGTGGCCTTCCAGGATCTGCAGGGGGCTACAGGAAGGCTGGGGAGGGACTGCTCAGGATCTCAGGCAGTGCTAGGACTAGGGGGAATGGAATGAAGCTGGAGGTGGGGAGATTGAGGCTGGAGGGGAGGAGGAAGTTCTTGCCCATGAGAGTGGTGAAGCCCTGGAATGGGTTGTGCAGGGAGGTGGTTGGGGCCCTGTCCCTGGAGGTGTTTAAGGCCAGGCTGGCTGAGGCTGTGGCCAGGCTGATCTAGTGTGGGGTGTCCCTGCCCATGGCAGGGGGCTTGGAGCTGGCTGATCCTTGTGGTCCCTTCCAACCCTGACTGGTGCTATGATACTGTGATGTCTCAGCTCACTCCTGCTCCTTGCACTCCCTCTGACCCCTTCCCAGCAGACCTAGCAGCCAGGCTGTTGCTTCATTGCTTGCCCAACCTTCTACGTGCTTGAAGAGGCTTCCCCACGAGCCTGCTGCTCTCTCTGATGGAGCAACCTCAGCTCCTTCAAGCATCCCAAGTCAGAGACATTTGCCAGGCCTCTGGCCCCTCTCCTTAGTCCTGGCTGGATTCTCTGCTGCTTCTCCAGGCCTCCCCTGAAGTGCATCAGCCCAGCTTAGGAACAAAGCCTGAGCTAAAGCACTTGAGCCCCATGTGACTCATTTTTAAGCCCCACCAGATTGAAATCTGTTGGCTGAGGCTGTGCAGCACGATGTGGTGCCGGGGGGAGGGCTGGAGTGCAGGGTCAGAAAGCCAGCAGGGGTGCCATGGATAGGGACGAGCTGGAGAGGCAGGCAGCCAGCTCAAACACACCACGGGCTCAGCAGCAGCTCTGCACCGGCTCCCAGCGCAGGAGAGAGGGCTGCAAAGGCAGCAGATGGCCTCTGGCTCTCACCTGGGCAGCTCAGGGAGCAACAGGCAGCAGGGGAGGCAAGGGGAAATTGCCAACGGCAGTGCAGTGAAATCCTGCAGTTGATGTGGGGTGGGGAGGGGAGACTGGGGAGTCTCCTCCACCACAGGCATTGGGGGGCAGATTGGCCAAACCCCTCTCAAAAAGAAGCAAGGCAGCAGGCATGACTCCCACTTTGGGGAGGGGGGAGGGTGTGGGGGGGTGGATTAAATCCAGGTCCTCCCAGCCCCGTTGCTCCCTGAGCACACTGCAGGCGTGGAAGGCCTTCTGTTAACCCCAGCCTGCCGTTTGGACTGCTTGGGTTCCTTCCCCACCACCTGCACAGCGATACTGAGTGGTCCTCTTCCCATCCCTCAGGGGGGAAAACGTTGCACATCCCCAGAGCCAGCCTCTGGAGAGCCCCCTGAGAGGAGCTCCTTCAGCCTACTGGCAGGCTGCTGCTGGCAAGTGCTGAGGCTGCTCCCAGCCAGCCTCACACCTGCTCTGGAGCAGATTCCCTCCAGGCTGTGTGCCCTGCCTGCTCTGGAGCAGGTTCCCTCCAGGCTGTGTGCCCTGCCTGCTCTGGAGCAGATTCCCTCCAGGCTGTGTGCCCTGCCTGCTCTGGAGCAGATTCCCTCCAGGCTGTGTGCCCTGCCTGCTCTGGAGCAGGTTCCCTCCAGGCTGTGTGCCCTGCCTGCTCTGGAGCAGGTTCCCTCCAGGCTGTGTGCCCTGCCTGCTCTGGAGGCTGCCATCCGAGGCAGTACCAAGAGGCCTGATCAGAGGCACCTCATTTGTAACTGCCTCTGCTCTGCTCCCTGATGCCACGGGAGATAATGAGGCTGGCTGGGTGTGATTGATCCTTTCCTAGCACTGCTTCCTGCCCTTGACAAATGGGCACTGATCTGCAATTCCCTGCCCTCAGAAGCTGATCGCTCAGGGATGCTCTGGCTCCTCTTTCTCCCCTCTTGTTCCTCGGCTGCTCTCCTCCTTTGCCTTTCAAGCCCATGGCTGTGCTGGCTCCTTCCAATCTTCTGGAGCCCCAGGCGCCCTCCCTGCCACCTGGGAGCAGCAGGGACAACCCTCAGCTGCCTCGTTAAGTATTCCAGGGTGAGTTTCACCAGGCCCTGCCAATTCACAAGCATCCCTGCCCTGCTTTTTTCTGGTGCTAGTTAGAGCTCTTCCCCATCTGTCACCGATGTTCATTGTGTTGGCCATCTGGCCACCTTCAGCCTGGGGAGCGAAAAACCCTGGCAAGAAAGGCCCTTCAACACCCCAGCTCCCCCAGCAGCCAGCCAGAGCTTTGTCCTCAGCACCTCCTTCGCCTAGCAGTGCAACTTGGGAATGCTTTTTGTTCTTTCCTCCTCAGCCTGGCCGCCGCCGGCAGCCCCAGCCCTGGCGGTTCCTCCCCGGTGCTTGGCTGCCATGGCAGCACTTGGGAGGCTTTGTGAGCAGAATCACCCAGCCCCTGGCAGGGAGACAGCACCCCAAATCACAGGGAAGAACAGGAGCTGTGGGAGACCCCAAAGCAATGGCTCTTGGTCAAACAGGTTAAACAAAGGGATCCAGGTTAACAGAAACGACTTCCAGGGCTGGTTGCTTGGCCACAGCCCAAGCAAGCAGCCAGCAAGCAAGGCAGGGCCAGGCTCTCCCAGGGGAGCTCCCTGAGAAGAACAACAATCTCAGTTTCTGGACCATGAAACCCAGTTACAAGTTGTTCATCTACCTCCAGAGCTGCTGGCAAGCCTCTGTCCCCAAGCCCAGAGGCTGCCTGTGCCAAGGAACACACATTGCAGAATCACAGAGTCACCAAGGGTGGAAAAGACCTCAGAGCTCATCCAGTCCAAGCTATCATCCAACACCTCCTGGCTAAAGCATGGCACCAAGGGCCTCAGCCAGGCTCTTCCTGAACACCTCCAGGGATGGGGACTCCACCACCTCCCTGGGCAGCACATCCCAAGGGCCAATCTCTCTTGCTGGCAAGAACTTTCTCCTCACCTCCAGCCTGAACCTCCCCTGGCACAGCTTGAGACTGTGTCCTCTTGTTCTACTGCTGGCTGCCTGGGAGAAGAGCCCAACCCCCACCTGGCTCCAACCTCCCTGCAGGGAGTTGCAGAGAGCAAGAAGGTCTCCCCTGAGCCTCCTCTTCTCCAGGCTAAGCAACCCCAGCTCCCTCAGCCTCTCCTCCCAGGGCTGTGCTCCAGACCCCTCCCCAGCTTTCTTGCCCTTCTCTGGACACCTTCCAGCAGCTCAACCTCTTTCCTAAGCTGAGGAGCCCAGAGCTGGACACAGGACTCAAGGTGTGGCCTGAGCAGTGCTGAGCACAGGGCAGAAGGACTTCCCTGCTCCTGCTGGCCACACTCTTCCTGCTGCAGGCCAGGATGCCCTTGGCCTTCTTGGCCCCCTGGGCACACTGCAGGCTCATGTTCAGGTGCTCTCCACCACTCCCCCCAGGTCCCTCTCTGCCTGGCTGCTCTCAGCCACTCTGCCCCCAGCCTGTGGCTCTGCCTGGGGTTGCTGTGACCAATGTGCAGCCCCTGGCACTTGGATGTGTTCAATCTCCTGCCCTTGGCCTCTGCCCATCTGCCCAGCCTGGCAAGGTCACTCTGCAGAGCCTCTCTACCCTCCAGCAGATCAACTCCTGCCCCCAACACCAGGACACTGCTTCAGTGGGGGGTGGGAGGCAGGATACAGGGGAAAGGAGAGGGGAAAGGAAGCAGAGCTCTGGGCCATTCCTGCCCCCTCCCAGGTGTGTGGCTGAACCAGGAGAGAACACAACAGATGTATGTTCCACTGAGGAAGGCACATCCACGGTGCAGCCCTGGTCCTTTGTCTGCTGCAGCAGGGAGCAGTGTCCTCCCCTCACCGGCAATCAGGGCTGCAGCAGATGGTGAGGCTGGCTGCCCTGGGTGAGCTCCAGCGAGGAGCCCGGGCTGCCAAGTGATTCCTCGCTGGAACCAGCCCCTTCAGGTGCACCGAGGAGCTTTTGCTGGGGTTCGGGAAGCGCTCTCCTGGGTGCTGAGATCTCTCCTGGGTGCTGAGATCTCTCCTAGATCCTGATATGTCTCCTGGGTGCTGATATCTCTCCTGGCTGCTGCTATCTCTCCTGGATGCTGATATCTCTCCTAGATGCTGATATCTCTCCTGGATGCTGATATCTCTCCTAGATTCTGATATCTCTCCTAGATGCTGATATCTCTCCTGGCTGCTGATATCTCTCCTGGATGCTGATATCTCTCCTAGATTCTGATATCTCTCCTAGATGCTGATATCTCTCCTGGATGCTGAGATCTCTCCTGTGTGCTTAGATCTCTCCTGGATGAAATTAATAGCTGAGGGGAGAGCAACTGCTGTCGTTTGCCTGGAGCTGAGCACAGCCTTCCACACTGTCCCCACCACATCCTGCTCTCCAGGCTGGTGACACATGGGTGGGATGGGTGACCACTGGATGGATAAGGAACTGGCTTGATAGCTGCACCCAAAGAGTGGCTGTCCATGGCTCCATGTCCCAGGGGAGGCCAGGGACAAGCAGAGTCCCTCAGGGATCAGTCCTGGGCCCAGGCTTGTTCAACATCTCTGTGGGTGCCATGGACAGTGGCAGTGAGTGCACCCTCAGCAGGTTTGCTGCTGACACCAAGCTGTGTGGGGCAGCAGACAGCTGGAGGGAAGGGATCCATCCAGAGGGACCTGGACAGGCTGCAGAGCTGGGCACAAGCCAACCTCAGGAGGTTCAGCAACACCAAGGGCAGGGTTCTGCAGCTGGGTGGAGGCAATCCCAGGCACAAATCCAGGCTGGGCAGGGACTGGCTGGAAAGCAGCCCTGAGGAGAGAGCCTTGGGGGTGCTGGGGGAGGAGAAGCTCACCAGGAGCTCTCAGTGTGCACTTGCAGCCCAGAAAGCCAAGCAGAGCCTGGGCTGCAGCAGGAGAAGTGTGGCCAGCAGGGCAAGGGAGGTGATTCTCCCCCTCTGCTCAGCTCTGGGGAGACCACACCTGGAGCCCTGCCTCCAGTTCTGGAGCCCCAGGTTCCAACCTGGTCTATTCTATTCTATTCTATTCTATTCTATTCTATTCTATTCTATTCTATTCTATTCTATTCTATTCTATTCTATTCTATCCTATCCTATTCCATCCCATCCCATCCCATCCCATCTCATCCCAATGGCAAGGGAACTGCTGTGGGCAGCTGCACCAGCCAGGGGCAGAGGACAACAACAGCCTGGGTAGAGCAGCATCAGAGGGGCAGGTGCCAAATAGGTGCTGGACCCCTCAGCTGCACACACACCCAGCCTGCAGGCAGAGGAACGTGTCAAAGAGGCCCCAAGCACACATTTACTGCAGCAGAGCAGAAGATCTCCTGGCAGGAAAGCACTGCTGAGCTAATTAATGTCAAGCCCTAGCTTCTGGACAGTGGTAGCAGGCTGGTTTGCTGCCTGGCAAGCAGAGGGCCCTGCTGGGGTTGCTGTGCTGCCTGAGCGATGCTCCCACGTGGCAAGTGAGGCTGAGCTGGGCTCGGAGCTGGAGAGCCTGAGGAGCCCTGGCCAGCTCTTAGTGCTGAAAGCCAAAGCCTGTGAGTGCACTGAGCCTGTCCCTTGAGGCCAGCCCTGCAGCTGCTGCTCCAGCATTCCACCTCGGGGCAGCAGCCCAGCACACCAGAGCCTGGTTCACAGCAAGCTGACACCAAAAGCTGATATTCAAGAGGGAAAAGGGGAGGAGGGGGGGGGAAGTTACAAAGGTATTTGTCTCTCTGAGTCAAGAAGAGCTCAGTCAGAGGCTCTGTGGGGCCTTGCCTGCACAGGAACCTGCTTTGCCCCAGCAAAGGTGGGCTCCAGGCAGGCCTGCAGGTGAGACCTTGCAGACAGTTCCACTGCCATTGTATCATAGTATCACAGAGTCAGTCAGGGTTGGAAGGGACCACAAGGATCATCCAGCTCCAACCCCCCTGCCATGGGCAGGGACACCCCACACTAGATCAGCCTGGCCACAGCCTCAGCCAGCCTGGGCTTAAACACCTCCAGGGACAGGGCCCCAACCACCTCCCTGCACAACCCATGCCAGGGCTTCACCACTCTCATGGGGAAGAACTTCCTCCTCACCTCCAGCCTCAATCTCCCCACCTCCAGCTTCATTCCATTCCCCCTAGTCCTAGCACTGCCTGAGATCCTGAGCAGTCCCTCCCCAGCCTTCCTGGAGCCCCCTTCAGATCCTGGAAGGCCACAATGAGGTCACCTGGGAGCCTTCTCTTCTGCAGACTGAACAGCCCCAACTCCTTCAGTCTGTCCTCACAGCAGAGCAGCTCCAGCCCTCTGCTCATCCTCCTGGCCCTGCTCTGGACACCTTCCAGCACCTCCAGATCCCTCTTGCCATAGGGGCTCCAGAACAGGAGGCAGGACTCCAGGTGGGGTCTCCCCAGAGCTGAGCAGAGGGGGAGGATCACCTCCCTTGACCTGCTGGCCACACTTCTCCTGCTGCAGCCCAGGCTCTGGTTGGCTTTCTGGGCTGCAAGTGCACACTGAGAGCTCCTGGTGAGCTTCTCCTCCCCCAGCACCTCCAAGGCTCTCTCCTCAGGGCTGCTTTCCAGCCAGTCCCTGCCCAGCCTGGATTTGTGCCTGGGATTGCCTCGACCCAGCTGCAGGACCCTGCCCTTGGTCTTGTTGAACCTCCTGAGGTTGGCTTGTGCCCACCTCTCCAGCCTGTCCAGGTCCCTCTGGATGGATCCCTTCCCTCCAGCTGTCTGCTGCACCACACAGCTTGGTGTCATCAGCAAACCTGCTGAGGGTGCACTCAACACATCCAAGTGCCAGGGGCTGCACATTGGCCACAGCAACCCCAGGCAGTGCTACAGGCTGGGGGCAGAGTGGCTGAGAGCAGCCAGGCAGAAAGGGACCTGGGGGGAGTGGTTGAGAGTAAGCTGAACATGAGGCAACAGTGTGCCCAGGGGGCCAAGAAGGCCAAGGGCATCCTGGCCTGCAGCAGGAAGAGTGTGGCCAGCAGGAGCAGGGAAGTCCTTCTGCCCTGTGCTCAGCACTGCTCAGGCCACTCTGCCCCCAGCCTGTAGCACTGCCTGGGGTTGCTGTGGCCAAAGTGCAGCCCCTGGCACTTGGACTTGTTGAATGCCATCCTGTTGGCCTCTGCCCATCTGCCCAGCCTGGCAAAGTCCCTCTGCAGAGCCCTTCCACCCTCTCACTGACCAACATCTGCCCCCAGCTTGCTGTCAGCTGCACATTTCCTGCTGATGGACTCCATCCCCTCCTCCAGATCATCAGTGAAGATATTGAGCAGGCTGGGGCCCAGCACTGCTCCCTGGGGCACACCACTGGTGCCTGGCCGTGACCTGGCACTGGTGACCTGGCACAGAGGATGAGCTGCAGCCCCTTTTCAGATCTGCTCCTTCAGCTCCTCTCAGGAGGTGTCTGAAAGAGCTGAGGAGAGCAGAGAGAGGTTTGAGTCACACTGTGGTCTCCTGTGCTGCTTTCCAGCAGGTTATGCTCAGGGCTGCACAGCCAGGAGGCAGCTGGAGAGGCTCTTTGCTGGCCTCCCACAGCACTGCAGGAAATCGACACAAAACTTAGCAAAGCTTGAAGAAAAAGAAAAAAACCCACAAAAAACCAAGTTCTTCTGGTTGCCTTTCGAACATCCTTCCAAATTAAGAGCGTTTTAATTCGATTTGAAGGCTGGAGGAACAAGCTTGGCTTTGTCCTCATCTGCTCATTAGAGAGCCGGCGCTGGGGGGAGAGGATGCAGAAGGAGCTGTCCTTCCTGTGTGCCTCCTGCCCATTCACTGCACACCTTTCAAAGCTGAGAGAGCCTGGGCTGAGGGAGGGCCAGCAGGGCTCCTCTCACCACGGCTGCTGGCAGGAGCCACCCTCCAGGCCCGCGGTGGCCCTGCAGGAGTCAGACTGTGACAGCCCAGGCAGCTCTGCACACTCACACACCAGGGCTGTGTGCTGGCCCCTGCTGCGGGCTGCAAACACAGCTCCAGGCACCAGGGCAGTGCCTCTGTCCTCAGGGTGCTGCTGGGCTGACCCAAGGTCCCCACAGCCACTGTTTGACCCCAGAGGGCTGCGTCCGGCAGAGCCCCTGGGGCAGCTCTGCTCCTGGGCTGCCTGGCTTCCAAAATCACAGCAAGCTCCTGGCCAAGCTGTCAGCCCCTGGCTGGGACAGCAGCTCTCTGAGCTGGGTTAGGAACTGGCTGGAGGCTGAGCCCAGAGAGTGGTGGTGAATGGTGCCACAGCCAGCTGGCAGCCAGGCACCAGTGCTGTGCCCCAGGGAGCAGTGCTGGGCCCCAGCCTGATCAATATCTTCATTGATGATCTGGAGGAGGGGATGGAGTCCATCAGCAGGAAATGTGCAGCTGACAGCAAGCTGGGAGCAGATGTTGGTCAGTGAGAGGGCAGAAGGGCTCTGCAGAGGGACCTTGCCAGGCTGGGCAGAGGGGCAGAGGCCAAGGGCAGGAGATTGAACATATCCAAGTGCCAGGGGCTGCACTTTGGCCACAGCAACCCCAGGCAGTGCTACAGGCTGGGGGCAGAGTGGCTGAGAGCAGCCAGGCACAGAGGGACCTGGGGGGAGTGGGGGACAGCAGCTGAACATGAGGCAGTAGTGTGCCCAGGGGGCCAAGAAGGCCAAGGGCATCCTGGCCTGCAGCAGGAAGAGTGTGGCCAGCAGGAGCAGGGAAGTCCTTCTGCCCTGTGCTCAGCACTGCTCAGGCCACACCTTGAGTCCTGTGTCCAGCTCTGGGCTCCTCAGCTTAGGAAAGAGGTTGAGCTGCTGGAAGGTGTCCAGAGAAGGGCAAGAAAGCTGGGGAGGGGTCTGGAGCACAGCCCTGTGAGGAGAGGCTGAGGGAGCTGGGGTTGCTTAGCCTGGAGAAGAGGAGGCTCAGGGGAGACCTTCTTGCTCTCTGCAACTCCCTGCAGGGAGGTTGGAGCCAGGTGGGGGTTGGGCTCTTCTCCCAGGCAGCCAGCAGCAGAACAAGAGGACACAGTCTCAAGCTGTGCCAGGGGAGGTTCAGGCTGGAGGGGAGGAAGAAATTCTTCCCAGCAAGAGAGATTGGCCCTTGGGATGTGCTGCCCAGGGAGGTGGTGGAGTCCCCATCCCTGGAGGCGTTTAGGAAGAGCCTGGCTGAGGCCCTTGGTGCCATGGTTGAGTTGATCAGATGGTGCTGGGGGAGAGGTTGGACTGGATGAGCTCTGAGGTCTTTTCCATCCTGGTTCATTCCATTCCACTCCATTCCATTCCATTCCATTCCATTCCATTCCATTCCATTCCATTCCATTCCATTCCATTCCATTCCATTCCATTCCATTCCATTCCATTCCATTCCATTCTATCCCAAAGCTGTTCCACAGCTGGGTCCTGGGTCAGGACAGTTTGCTTCTCTGTTTATCCTCCAGGACAGTCCTCCCTGCTGAGCCACCAAACTATGCTTCAATGCCTAAGAACAGATATCAGAATGGAACATTTCCTTCTGGGGCAGCAGAGCAGTGCCTGCTGCTTCAACAAGGGTCTGGGTTGGTTTGTGTACACTCTGAGGTTGCAAATCCTGTGGTCTACTGCTCAGATACACCCCAGAGCTCTTCCTCCAGGCTCAGCAGAGCCCTGCACACCTGCTCAAACAACGGGAGCTGCAAGGAAGCCCCAGACACAAATTAATGTAACCTTGTTAATTAGCTAGCCAGGCAGTGAGCAGAGCTTGCTTCGTGGGCATGAACTGTGAGGAGAGGGAGGAAATGGCAAAACAATGACCTGGTTTTCAGGAAAGACTCAGGGATGTGGACAGAGTTAACCAGGCCATCATCTGATTTCAGTCCTGCCTTTGGCAATGAAAGGATAAGGGGAAAGGGGAGGGAGGTGAAAGAGGAGGAAGGTGAAAGGGGAGGAAGGTGAAAGAGGAGGAAGGGGAAAGAGGAGGAAGGTGAAAGGGGAGGAAGGTGAAAGGGGAGGAAGGTGAAAGGGGAGGAAGGTGAAAAGGGAGGAAAGTGGAAGGGGAGGAAGGTGGAAGGGGAGGAAGGTGGAAGGAGAGGAAGATGAAAGGGGAGGAAGGTGGAAGGGGAGGAAGATGAAAGGGGAGGAAGGTGGAAGGGGAGGAAGGTGAAAGGGGAGGAAGGTGAAAGAGGAGGAAGGTGAAAGGGGAGGAAGGTGGAGGAAGAGAAAGGTGAAAGAGGAGAAAGGTGGAAGGGGGAAAAGGTGGAAAGGGGGAAAAGGTGTAAGGGGAGAAAGGTGGAAGAGGAGAAAGGTGGAAGAGGAAAAAGGTGGAAGAGGAAAAGGTGGAAGAAGAGAAAGGTGAAAGAGGAGAAAGGTGAAAGGAAAATAAGTAGAAGAGGGAAAAGGTGAAAGAGAATAAAGGTGGGAGAGGCAAAAGGTGAAAGAAGAGGATGGTTTCCACTGAGGAGGACAGCAGCAGGCACAGAGCTGTGCATCACAACGCAGCAGACTTCATGTAATTGTTAGCAGACTTGGAGAGCAGAAGGTTTCCCTGCATGGAAGGGACCTTCAAGGTCGTCCAGGGACACCTCCTGCTACCCAGGTAGCTCCAGGCCCCGTCCCCCCCGGCCCTGAAGGAGGCAGAGCAGAGGCATTTCAGGGCATGAGCATTTGTGGATTCTGCCTTCCCCAGACACTTGGAGTCCTGCTGCAGCTTCAGAAGGGCCACCAGGCTCTGCCTTCATTTAGCATCTGCTCAGTCCTGCTGCATTTTGCTGCTGCTCAATCACAGCAGTGGCTTCAGGAGCCTGACTGCCACTCAGAAACATCTGATCTGAGCAGTCCAAGGGGATGCTGAGGCTACTCCAGGCCTTTTGCTGCCAGGTCCTGACCATTCCTGACTGTCTTTTCCTCTCAAGAGCTCCTATGGAGTTCCTCTCTTCCATACCAACTTCAACCATCCTGCAGTTCTTCTTTCCAACAAAATCCTCTTCCTCCCAGCTGCTGTGGTTCCAAGCAGTGAAAAGAGAAGCAGAGTGTAACTGGCAGCTCAGAGCTCTTTCTGCACTGAGAGGTTGGTCTGAGCACAGTGTGAGTTGGAGAAAGAAGCAGCCCAGGGTGTAAGGATGAGATCCTCCCTGTAAATTGCATTGAAGCATAGAGAAGGGATCTCAAGGCTCAGCCAGCTCCAACCCCCTGCCATGGGCAGGGACACCTCACACCACAGCAGGTTGCTCACAGCCACCTCCAGCCTGGCTGCAAACACCTCCAGGCAGGAGGCTGCCACCGCCTCCCTGGGCAGCCTGTGCCAGGCTCTCACCACCCTCATGGGCAACAACTTCTTCCTCACAGCCAACCTCAATCTCCCCACTTCTAGTTCTGCTCCATCCCCCCCAGTCCTATCCCTCCCTGACACCCTCACAAGTCCCTCCCCAGCTTTCTTGGAGCCCCCTGCAGATCCTGGAAGGCCACAATTAGGTCTCTTCAGAGCCTTCTCCTCTCCAGCCTGCACAACCCCAACTCCCTCAGTCTGTCCTAACAGCAGAGCAGCTCCAGCCCTCTGCTCATCCTTCCAGCACCTCCAGATCCTTCCTGTCATAGGGGCTGCAATAGGGGAAGTGGAAGATCAGGCTGGAAGAAGGTCTCTGGGAAATGACAGCACTCTGTGGAGGGTAAACCATTCCATGAAGAAACAAAGCAAGAGACCTGGAGTTGCTGGAATGTTGCAAGAGCTGCTGGAAGGTGTCCAGAGAAGGGCAAGAAAGCTGGGGAGGGGTCTGGAGCACAGCCCTGTGAGGAGAGGCTGAGGGAGCTGGGGTTGCTTAGCCTGGAGAAGAGGAGGCTCAGGGGAGACCTTCTTGCTCTCTGCAACTCCCTGCAGGGAGGTTGGAGCCAGGTGGGGGTTGGGCTCTTCTCCCAGGCCCCCAGCAGCAGAACAAGAGGACACAGTCTCAAGCTGTGCCAGGGGAGGTTCAGGCTGGAGGTGAGGAGAAAGTTCTTCCCATCAAGAGAGATTGTCCCTGGGGATGTGCTGCCCAGGGAGGTGGTGGAGTCCCCATCACTGGAGGTGTTTAGGCAGAGCCTGGCTGAGGCCCTTGGTGCCATGGTTGAGTTGATCAGATGGTGCTGGGGGAGAGGTTGGACTGGATGAGCTCTGAGGTCTTTTCCAGCCTGGCTGATTCTGTGTTCTCTAAACCCATGGCAGCTGCAAGAATGCTTTGATCATCCTATTGGTGAAAAAAGCAAAAGAAAAGGGGGGGGGGGGGGGGGGGGGGGAAGACCAAATTGCTGCCCAAAAATCAGCCAAGCTCCTGGTGCTGTCTGTTACCCCCTTGCACATCTCCCCTGCAAGCTTTTGCTGGGAGCCCAGCCCTGTCCTTTGCCAGCCACTCATTACAGCGCACCGCGAAGCCCCGCGGCACGGCGCCGCTGCTCCGAGCTGACCTCCTTCCTGTTAACTAATGCCAAGACTGCAGTAATGTGCTTGTTTGAACTTCCAGAGGAAATCAAATACCAGCTCGTTCCCCCTAATTCTGCTGTTATCTTACAAGGGAGAGAGAGCTCTTGCAGCCAAGAACTTTCGCACCGCAGCGCTCGGCGCTCTGCCGTGGAACGGCCTCATTATGAGCGGAGCAGGAACCTGCAGAGCAAACTCTGACATTTGAAATGGAGTCAAAACTGAAAATTAGGGGGGGAGGGAAAAAAATCAATAAATGTCATCTCTGAAACCTTCTGGAGAACCAACCCAGCTCTGCTCTGCTCTGCTGGCTGAGCCCTTCCCAGAAGCCTTTCGCCTAAGATTCTGCCCCTGTGATCAGCACTGCTCAGGTCACACCTGGAGTCCTGTGTCCAGTTCTGAGCTCCTCAGTTTAAGAAGGACATTGAGAGACTTGAAGGTGTCCAGAGAAGGGCAAGAAAGCTGGGGAGGGGTCTGGAGCACAGCCCTGTGAGGAGAGGCTGAGGGAGCTGGGGTTGCTTAGCCTGCAGAAGAGGAGGCTCAGGGGAGACCTTCTTGCTCTCTGCAACTCCCTGCAGGGAGGTTGGAGCCAGGTGGGGGTTGGGCTCTTCTCCCAAGCAGCCAGCAGCAGAACAAGAGGACACAGTCTCAAACTGTGCCAGGGGAGGTTTAAGTTGGATGTTAGGAGGAAGTTCTACAGAGAGAGAGTGATTGGCCCTTGGGATGTGCTGCCTGGGGAGGTGGTGGAGTCCCCATCCCTGGAGGTGTTCAGGAGGAGACTTGACAGGGTGCTTGGTGCCATGGGTTAGTCGATCAGGTGGTGCTGGGTGAGAGGTTGGACTTGAGAGAGAGCAAAGTGTTACCCCTGGATTAAGCTGGCCAAGGGAGAAGATCAAACAGTCTGGATGGCCAGACAGGATCTAACAGATGAAAGCTAGCAGGGAGGGGAATAGAATAGAATAGAATAGAATAGAATAGAATAGAATAGAATAGAATAGAATAGAATAGAATAGAATAGAATAGAATAGAATAGAATAGAATAGAATAGACCTTCAAGATCATCAAGTCCAACCCATCATCCAACACCACCTAAACATCTAAACCATGCACCAAGCACAGGGCTGTGCTCCAGACCCCTCCCCAGCTTTCTTGCCCTTCTCTGGACACCTTCCAGCAGCTCAACCTCTTTCCTAACCTGAGGAGCCCAGAGCTGGACACAGGACTCAAGGTGTGGCCTGAGCAGTGCTGAGCACAGAGCAGAAGGACTTCCCTGCTCCTGCTGGCCACACTCTTCCTGCTGCAGGCCAGGATGCCCTTGGCCTTCTTGGCCCCCTGGGCACACTGCTGCCTCATGTTTAGCTGCTCTCCACCAGTCCCCCCAGGTCCCTCTCTGCCTGGCTGCTCTGCAGCCACTCTGCCCCCAGCCTGTAGCACTGCCTGGGGTTGCTGTGGCCAATGTGCAGCCCCTGGCACTTGGATGTGTTCAATCTCCTGCCCTTGGCCTCTGCCCCTCTGCCCAGCCTGGCAAGGTCCCTCTGCAGAGCTCTCCTGCCCTCTAACAGCTCAACTCCTGCCCCCAGCTTGCTGTCAGCTGCACATTTCCTGCTGATGGACTCCATCCCCTCCTCCAGATCATCAATAAAGATGTTAAAGAGCACAGGGCCCAGCACTGAGGGCTGTTTTCCTGTGCCAGCAGGAGGCAGAGAGAGAGAGACAGAGGAGCTGTATGTTCGGATCACGGTGGAGAGCTTGAAACAATGCAGCAGCAGCAGCAGGCTGCATCTGCCAGCGCATCCCGGGAGCCTTCAGCAAAGGACACTTTCCCAGCCTGGCTGATTGGTGAGCAGCTCCCTCGCCCTGGAACGATGGATGCTGTGAACTTGCAGGCTGGAGGACTGGCTAAGCATTTCCAGCTTTGGTCATTAAGGCAGCTCGTGCTCCTGAGCTCCTCGAATGCTATTACACTAAGTGGATTACCAGGGAAATAGATATGGAGGCATTTCTGCAGGCATAAATACCCCTGAGCCACGCAGAGAGGCTTGCAGCCTGCCTCCATTCAAAGGCTCTGTGTGATGCCATTGACAGGGCCCATTGTAGGTGGCACCAAAAGAAGGCTGGTGTCACTGGCATCCTCCTGAAGGCAAATCCTCAAAGGCACCGAGCTAATCCAGGTGTTCCTCAGCCCCTGGTTAAGGCAGCTGCTGTTTCATCCAGGCTGCTGATGGCCTGTGCCCGTGATGCCAGGAGAGCCTTTGATTGCCATATGCTTGTTGTGAGACACTCATTAACTAAACACAGGTTGTAATTAGGCAGCACACCTGCTGGCAGCTCGCACTGTGGCTGTGTGGCCTCTGCAGAAGGTTCCCTGCCTCCTGTGTGCCTCAGCAGCAGAACAGTCCTGGATGGCTTCAGTCAGATGGACGAGTGAGCACCTGGCACAGGGAGAAGACATTGCTGACTCTCTGCCAGCCTGGGTATCGGTGCAGCTTCCCCAGCACACCACCAGCAGCCCAAACCCCAGCCAAGCACAGTGTGCAAGTGAAGGCAGCAGCTCCTCCAGCCAGCAGTAGTTTGCACTAGCAATAGGAGTTTGTGAGTGCTAGTAAACCCCAGGTACTCTCTGGTTATGGTCTCTGAAGCATTGGGCAGTAAACTCTCCAGAATCCTGGGCTGCAGCAAGAGAAGCACAGCCAGCAGGTGGAGGGAGGTGATTCTGCCCCTCTGCTCCACACTGCTGAGACCCCACCTGGAGTACTGCCTCCAGTTCTGGAGCCCCTATTACAAGAGGGATCTGGAGGTGCTGGAAGGTGTCCAGAGAAGGGCCAGGAGGACGAGCAGAGGGCTGGAGCTGCTCTGCTGTGAGGACAGACTGAAGGAGTTGGGGTTGTGCAGGCTGGAGAAGAGAAGGCTTCCGAGGAGTCCTTATTGTGGCCTTCCAGGATCTGAAGAAGGACTTCTGAGGGTGTCAGGGAGGGATAGGACTGGGGGGGGTGGAGCAGAACTAGAAGTGGGGAGATTGAGATTGGCTGTGAGGAAGAAGTTGTTGCCCATGAGGGTGGTGAGAGCCTGGCACAGGTTGCCCAGGGAGGTGGTGGAAGCCTCCTGCCTGGAGATGTTTGCAGCCAGGCTGGATGTGGCTGTGAGCAGCCTGCTGTGGTGTGAGGTGTCCCTGTCCATGGCAGGGGGGCTGGAGCTGGCTGAGCCCTGGGGTCCCTTCCAGCCCTGACAGCTCTGTGATGATTCTATGGAAATTCAAAAGAAGAAGAGCTGAAGGGTGCAATGCTCAGGTGAACAGCACAGGACTTGTCTGGAGCAGACAGGGAAGAGCAGAGAAGTCATTTTCTTTGCTCTCCTGCTCCCTTAACTCCCCCACCCCCGTCTGTGCGTGCCAGTTGCAGAGGAAGAAGCAGTGTGTGTGGTTTCAGACCTGCCAGGCAGGCAGCAGGGGAATAAAACTGCAGCAAGGAAGCTCACCCAGACACCCACAGCTGCAGCTTGGCGAAAGCATGGCTAAAAGCCACTCGCAGCATCCTTCTCTCTCGCTGGCCATGGGTGGAAGCTTAGGGGAGACCTGGGCTAGGCGAGGGGAAGTCCCCGAGGCTTGCTGCAGGTTCCTTCCCCTGCGCTGCCGCGGCAAGTGCTGAAGCTGCCTTCAGCGCAGTGAGTAAGCAGAAAAAGAACAAAGGATCCGGGATTCATAGCCGGAAGGTTTCTTGGAGTTCGGTGCTCCGGGAGCATCCGAAGGCCTAACAAAAGAGGTTGTTCCGCGGCTCGGCTCGGCAGGGCCTGGGGAGCTGGTGAGAGAGGGGTCGGTTTTTTTCCCTCTTGTGCAGATTTCCATATGTTGCTAGCCTGCCCTTTTCAGGAATTCATGCGCTGCTCGCACGCGTTCCTGGCCCCATCACTCATCCGTACCCCACCGAGCGCTGCCAGCCCCTGCCCGCCCCCGGGGCCGCCCGCTTATCGCTAATGCAATCAGTGCCTCACTCCGAGGGGGCCAGCTCCGGCTCAGCCTCCCTATTGTTCGCTGCCTGATTTGATTTGATCTCCGACTACAGCCCTACCCGGCAATATTTTTGTCCTCCCTTTGACAGTTCTATTGCCGGCGGCTCGCTTTTCCCTTCCCATTGTTCAGGCTGGGCTGCTATCAGCCCACTATTTATTCTCATTTCCTAATTAGTGTGTGGCTGGCCCGGAGTGGCGTTACAGATGTGACAAGAGTTATATTTGTTTTATTCCCCCCCCCCAAAACCCTCCCCCCCCCCCCCCGCGTTCGGGCCGTAACTAATTGGAAGCAATAATCCCGCTGCCAATCACAGAGGCTGCTGCCGATATCTTAGTCATAAATATTCATAATTAACTTGCTGCCTAACCTGACTTGGGATGTAATTAAATTGGCTTAACTTGTAACGTCTGATTCAACCTGTTTGTGCTGAATGCTTGCAGTTAAGTCTTGTTTCTAGTAAATGAAAGAGACAAGTTTCGCTTCTGGTAAGCAAGAGCCAGCCAGCCGCAGCGGAGCCTGCCTGGAACGCCGGGCTGTCGCGTTAGCAGCCTGAGAGCGCTCCAGCTAGGCACCCAGCTTAATGAACCCTCACCTCTGCGGCCAGCGGGAGCAGGGAAGGCCTTCTGCCCCTCTACTCAGCACTGCTTAGGTCACACCTCGAGTCCTGTGTCCTGTTCTGGGCTGCTCAATTCAAGAAAGATGTTGAGATGCTGGGAGGTGTCCAAAGGCAACAAAGCTGGGGAGGGGTCTGGAGCACAGCCCTGTGAGGAGAGGCTGAGGGAGCCTGGGGTTGCTTCGCCGTAGCACAACGCCATCGAACACAGACAGACAACTCCCTCAACCCCACTGCTCTGCTTCCCATTTTGTTTGCAACACACAATCTGTCCTGAAAAATCTCGAGTTGAAGCATCTCTCGTGGTGAGCATCGGAGTGCTGGGGCCTGATACCTTCTAGAGAGCGTGGAGATGAGGCTGATATCTCCCTTCAGTGGCTGGGGAGTCGCCTAGGTTCTGCACAGCTCCACAGTGACAGTGCCCTGCTTGCTACAAACTGCTGCTCTGTGAGACAGGAGAGAAGGGTGTCAAGATGAGCTGGCTAGGACTAAAAGTAAACCCAGCCTGATCGTGACTTTTCTCTCTCTCCACATGAGCCAGGGAAGCTCAGTGCTGCTGAATGGGAGTGACTGCTTCTGAGCAGGAGCCTGCAGCCTGCTGCCTGCAAAGGTGCTCCAGGGCAGCAGCCGCCTCTCCCAGTGCCGCTCACTCAGCCTGACTGCTTCACTTCAGATGAGAATCTGGGCTCCAGCAGGGAGGAATCACAGAATCAACCAGGTAGGAAGAGACCTC